>NW_028166864.1:0-135000 GCF_964263955.1 Coregonus lavaretus
TTTATCTGCAGCAATGACGGTCAGATTATATCTGTTTTGGTTTCATTCAACTATCGTCATATTAATTGTATTCTCTCCTCTCACATTGCCTCCTCTCTCTCTCTCTCTCTCTCTCTCTCTCTCTGTCTCGTCAAATGTATTTCATGATTTCTCTTACACTAATCTTTTATTTTTTCTTTAATTTGTTCTGTAATCCAGATTACTAAAACCAGACCCTGTTCTCTGGACCAGCTGAACCCCCAACACATTGTTCCAGACCCTGTTCTCTGGACCAACTGAACCCTACAGCCCAACTCATTGTTCCAGACCCTGTTCTCTGGACCAACTGAACCCTACAGCCCAACTCATTGTTCCAGACCCTGTTCTCTGGACCAACTGAACCCTACAGCCCAACACATTGTTCCAGACATATTCAGATTTACATTACATAAGGTGATGGATACTCAATCTTTGTGGTCCTCTGTAGCTCAGCTGGTAGAGCACGGCGCTTGTAAAGCCAAGGTAGTGGGTTCGATCCCCGGGACCACCCATACACAAAAATAATTGTATGCACGCACGACTGTAAGACGCTTTGGATAAAAGCGTCTGCTAAATGGCATATTATTTAATGTGTGAAATATTCTTTATAATGAATCATTTTAATGATTGTAATATTGTTTTATATTAGTATATTATCGTATTGAATGTGATTATAACCATACTGTTATTGTTTTCTTATTACCTATTTCATTGAAGTGACAGGGACAACTGGAATTAATAAAACAACTTCTCTAGTTGAAAACGTCTGCAGTATGATATTAGTCCTAAACAGCTGTGCTTCTCTAGTTGAAAACGTCTGCAGTATGATATTAGTCCTAAACAGCTGTGCTTCTCTAGTTGAAAACGTCTGCAGTATGATATTAGTCCTAAACAGCTGTGCTTCTCTAGTTGAAAACGTCTGCAGTATGATATTAGTCCTAAACAGCTGTGCTTCTCTAGTTGAAAACGTCTGCAGTATGATATTAGTCCTAACCAGCTGTGCTTCTCTAGTTGAAAACGTCTGCAGTATGATATTAGTCCTAAACAGCTGTGCTTCTCTAGATGAAAACGTCTGCAGTATGATATTAGTCCTAACCAGCTGTGCTTCTCTAGTTGAAAACGTATGCAGTATGATATTAGTCCTAAACAGCTGTGCTTCTCTAGTTGAAAACGTCTGCAGTATGATATTAGTCCTAAACAGCTGTGCTTCTCTAGTTGAAAACGTCTGCAGTATGATATTAGTCCTAAACAGCTGTGCTTCTCTAGTTGAAAACGTCTGCAGTATGATATTAGTCCTAAACAGCTGTGCTTCTCTAGTTGAAAACGTCTGCAGTATGATATTAGTCCTAACCAGCTGTGCTTCTCTAGTTGAAAACGTCTGCAGTATGATATTAGTCCTAAACAGCTGTGCTTCTCTAGTTGAAAACGTCTGCAGTATGATATTAGTCCTAAACAGCTGTGCTTCTCTAGTTGAAAACGTCTGCAGTATGATATTAGTCCTAAACAGCTGTGCTTCTCTAGTTGAAAACGTCTGCAGTATGATATTAGTCCTAAACAGCTGTGCTTCTCTAGTTGAAAACGTCTGCAGTATGATATTAGTCCTAAACAGCTGTGCTTCTCTAGTTGAAAACGTCTGCAGTATGATATTAGTCCTAAACAGCTGTGCTTCTCTAGTTGAAAACGTCTGCAGTATGATATTAGTCCTAAACAGCTGTGCTTCTCTAGTTGAAAACGTCTGCAGTATGATATTAGTCCTAAACAGCTGTGCTTCTCTAGTTGAAAACGTCTGCAGTATGATATTAGTCCTAAACAGCTGTGCTTCTCTAGTTGAAAACGTCTGCAGTATGATATTAGTCCTAACCAGCTGTGCTAGCTACAACATGGACTAAAGGTTGTAGAACTTTGGTCATGAAGTCAGTATCTTCCAGAACCACTGGTCCAAGAAGCACTAAGGGTACATAAAGCATTAAGGGTACATAAAGCACTAAGGGTACATAAAGCATTAAGGGTACATAAAGCATTAAGGGTACATAAAGCACCAAGGGTACATAAAGCATTAAGGGTACATAAAGCACTAAGGGTACATAAAGCACTAAGGGTACATAAAGCATTAAGGGTACATAAAGCACTAAGGGTACATAAAGCATTAAGGGTACATAAAGCATTAAGGGTACATAAAGCATTAAGGGTACATAAAGCACCAAGGGTACATAAAGCATTAAGGGTACATAAAGCACTAAGGGTACATAAAGCACTAAGGGTACATAAAGCATTAAGGGTACATAAAGCACTAAGGGTACATAAAGCATTAAGGGTACATAAAGCATTAAGGGTACATAAAGCATTAAGGGTACATAAAGCATTAAGGGTACAGAAAGCATTAAGGGTACATAAAGCACAAAGGGTACATAAAGCATTAAGGGTACATAAAGCACTAAGGGTACATAAAGCATTAAGGGTACATAAAGCACAAAGGGTACATAAAGCATTAAGGGTACATAAAGCACTTAGGGTACATAAAGCATTAAGGGTACATAAAGCATTAAGGGTACATAAAGCATTAAGGGTACAGAAAGCATTAAGGGTACATAAAGCACAAAGGGTACATAAAGCATTAAGGGTACATAAAGCACTAAGGGTACATAAAGCATTAAGGGTACATAAAGCATTAAGGGTACATAAAGCATTAAGGGTACATAAAGCATTAAGGGTACATAAAGCATTAAGGGTACAGAAAGCATTAAGGGTACATAAAGCACAAAGGGTACATAAAGCATTAAGGGTACATAAAGCACTAAGGGTACATAAAGCATTAAGGGTACATAAAGCACAAAGGGTACATAAAGCATTAAGGGTACATAAAGCATTAAGGGTACATAAAGCATTAAGGGT
Organism: Coregonus lavaretus; assembly: GCF_964263955.1. Taxonomy (NCBI): domain Eukaryota; kingdom Metazoa; phylum Chordata; class Actinopteri; order Salmoniformes; family Salmonidae; genus Coregonus; species Coregonus lavaretus. Next base: position 2,911 of record NW_028166864.1, read on the forward strand.
ACATAAAGCACCAAGGGTACATAAAGCATTAAGGGTACATAAAGCACTAAGGGTACATAAAGCACTAAGGGTACATAAAGCATTAAGGGTACATAAAGCATTAAGGGTACATAAAGCATTAAGGGTACATAAAGCACTAAGGGTACATAAAGCATTAAGGGTACATAAAGCATTAAGGGTACATAAAGCACTAAGGGTACATAAAGCACTAAGGGTACATAAAGCATTAAGGGCACATAAAGCATTAAGGGTACATAAAGCACTAAGGGTACATAAAGCATTAAGGGTACATAAAGCATTAAGGGTACAAAAAGCATTAAGGGTACATAAAGCGCCAAGGGTACATAAAGCATTAAGGGTACATAAAGCATTAAAGGTACATAAAGCATAAAGGGTACATAAAGCATTAAGGGTACATAAAGCACAAAGGGTACATAAAGCATTAAGGGTACATAAAGCATTAAGGGTACATAAAGCATTAAGGGTACATAAAGCACTAAGGATACATAAAGCATTAAGGGTACATAAAGCACTAAGGGTACATAAAGCATTAAGGGTACATAAAGCACAAAGGGTACATAAAGCATAAAGGGTACATAAAGCACTAAGGGTACATAAAGCATTAAGGGTACATAAAGCACTAAGGGTACATAAAGCATTAAGGGTACATACAGCAATAAGGGTAAATAAAGCATTAAGGGTACATAAAGCACTAAGGGTACATAAAGCATTAAGGGTACATAAAGCACTAAGGGTACATAAAGCATTAAGGGTACATAAAGCACTAGGGGTACATAAAGCATTAAGGGTACATAAAGCATTAAGGGTACATAAAGCATTAAGGGTACATACAGCACTAAGGGTACATAAAGCATTAATGGTACATAAAGCACTAAGGGTACATAAAGCATTAAGGGTACATAAAGCATTAAGGGTACATAAAGCACTAAGGGTACATAAAGCATTAAGGGTACATAAAACACTAAGGGTACATAAAACATTAAGGGTACATAAAGCACTAAGGGTACATAAAGCATTAAAGGTACATAAAGCATTAAGGGTACATAAAGCACTAAGGGTACATAAAGCATTAAAGGTACATCAAGCACTAAGGGTACATAAAGCATTAAGGGTACATAAAGCACTAAGGGTACATAAAGCACTAAGGGTACATAAAGCATTAAGGGTACATAAAGGGGCTTTTTTTCCAAACAATTCTAAAACCCTCTTTTTCCTTTGTCATTATGGGGTATTGTGTTTAGATTGATGAGGGAAAAACAATTTAATCAATTTTAGAATAAGGCTGTAAATTCAAGGGGTCTGAATACTTTCCGACTATAGCAATAACTGTAGCGACCTTGTGTTTATAAACGTTGATATTGACTTTGTCACTTCAGCATGTTTTTGTGGAACAGTCGACGCCATTCAGCTACGAGACAGAAGGTTGAGGGTTCGTCGACCAGCGTGGAGGGTCTGAATACTCACTCTCCCTGCCTGTTTCATTGCACTACGATCACAGCCGGCTGCACACAATGATCATCTAGGGGGAAATCAGATTTTCAACATTTTGATGTCATATTTATAATTATATAAAATATATGCAACAAATTGCCCACCAACAGGTTTCTGTGCCAATGCACCACACAACCAATAAATAAAACATACCGTCTTTGGGCACCTCAATATCATGGTTTGCTTTTTCAACGCCACAATAAATAGCCTATGCAGTACATACACACAGAACAAAGAGGTTCTAAAGTGACCAGGATTGCACATAAATACCTACACTGAGTATACAAATGTACCAGGGCATTATGTTAATAGAGGACTGTTGATACCTTCTGTTGGTACCAGGGCATTATGTCAATAGAGGACTGTTGTTGATACCTTCTGTTGGTACCAGGGCATTATGTCAATAGAGGACTGTTGATACCTTCTGTTGGTACCAGGGCATTATGTCAATAGAGGACTGTTGATACCTTCTGTTGGTACCAGGGCATTATGTCAATAGAGGACTGTGGTTGATACCTTCTGTTGGTACCAGGGCATTATGTCAATAGAGGACTGTTGTTGATACCTTCTGTTGGTACCAGGGCATTATGTTAATATATGACTGTTGATACCTTCTGTTGGTACCAGGGCATTATGTTAATAGAGGACTGTGGTTGATACCTTCTGTTGGTACCAGGGCATTATGTCAATAGAGGACTGTTGATACCTTCTGTTGGTACCAGGGCATTATGTCAATAGAGGACTGTGGTTGATACCTTCTGTTGATACCAGGGCATTATGTCAATAGAGGACTGTTGATACCTTCTGTTGATACCAGGGCATTATGTCAATAGAGGACTGTGGTTGATACCATCGTCTGAGATTGAGAATCCCACTCAGCTTGCATCCCAAATGGCACCCTATTCCCTATATAGTGCACTACTTTAGACCAAGGCCCACTTTATAGGAAATAGGGTGCCATTTTGGACACAACTATAGTGTTCATAGTCAGACAGACTGTGGAGGGGTCTTTTAATTACAGAATAGTGCCAAAGATAGGCTTGGACGCTTATGGGCAGCTTGAATGGAAATATGGATTCTCATATTAGGGCTGGCCGGCTAGGCGAATCAAACGAGTGTGCTCACAGAACTTTCCCAGATGTTTAGTTCATTTCATTCCGATCTCCTTTGCATTATTGTAGCCATTTTCTGTAGCCTGTCAACAATGCCTCTGTCTATCCCTGTTCTCTCCTCTCCGCACAGGCTATACAAACGCCTCACACCGCGTGGCTGCTGCCTCTCTAACCTGGTGGTCCCTGCACGCACCACCCACGTGGAGTTCCAGGTCTCAGGCAGCCTCTGGAACTGCCGTTCTGCTGCCAACAAGGCAGAGTTCATCTCAGCCTATGCTACCCTCCAGTCCCTCGACTTCTTGGCGCTGACGGAAACATGGATTACCACTGAAAACACTGCTACTCCTACTGCTCTCTCCTCGTCTGACCATGTGTTCTCGCATACCCCGAGAGCATCTGGTCAGCGGGGTGGTGGCACAGGAATCCTCATCTCTCCAAAGTGGACATTCTCTCTTTTTCCCCTGACCCAACTGTCTATCTCCTCATTTGAATTCCATGCTGTCACAGTCACTAGCCCATTTAAAGCTTAAAATCCTTGTCATTTATCGCCCTCCAGGTTCCCTTGGAGAGTTCATCAATGAGCTTGACGCCTTGATAAGTTCCTTTCCTGAGGATGGCTCACCCCTCACAGTTCTGGGGGACTTCAACCTCCCTACGTCTACCTTTGACTCATTTCTCTCTGCCTCCTTCTTTCCACTCCTCTCCTCTTTTCACCTCACCCTCTCACCGCCCCCCCCTACTCACAAGGCAGGCAATTCGCTTGACCTCATCTTTACTAGATGCTGTTCTTCTACTAATCTCACTGCAACTCCCGTCCATGTCTCCGACCACTACTTTATATCCTTTTCTCTCTCGCTCTCCTCCAACACTACAACACAACTCACTCTGCCCCTACTCAGATGGTAATGCGCCGTCGCAACCTTCGCTCTCTCTCTCCCTCTACTCTCTCCTCTTCCATCCTATCATCTCTTCCCTCTGCTCAATCCTTCTCCCTCCAATCTCCTGATTCTGCCTCCTCAACCCTCCTCTCCTCCCTTTCTGCATCCTTTGACTCTCTATGTCCCCTATCCTCCCGGCCGGCTCGGTCCTCCCCTCCAGCTCCGTGGCTTGATGACTCATTGCGAGCTCACAGAACAGGGCTCCGGGCAGCCGAGCGGAAATGGAGGAAAACTAGACTCCCTGCGGACCTGGCATCTTTTCACTCCCTCCTCTCTACATTTTCTTCATCTGTTTCTGCTGCTAAGGCCACTTTCTACCACTCTAAATTCCAAGCATCTGCCTCTAACACTAGGAAGCTCTTTGCCACCTTCTCCTCCCTGCTGAATCCTCCTCCCCCTCACCCCCCTCCTCCCTCTCTGTGGATGACTTCGTCAACCATTTTGAAAAGAAGGTTGACAACATCCGATCCTCGTTTGTTAAGTCAAATGACACTGCTGGTCCTGCTCACACGGCCCTACCCTATGCTTTGACTTCTTTCTCCCCTCTCTCTCCAGATAAAATCTTGCGACTTGTGACGGCCGGCCGCCCAACAACCTGCCCGCTTGACCCTATCCCCTCCTCTCTTCTCCAGACCATCTCCGGTGACCTTCTCCCTTACCTCACCTCGCTGATCAACTCATCCTTGACCGCTGGCTATGTCCCTTCCGTCTTCAAGAGAGCGAGAGTTGCACCCCTTCTCAAAAAACCAACACTCGATCCCTCTGATGTCAACAACTACAGACCAGTATCCCTTCTTTCTTTTCTCTCCAAAACTATTGAGCGTGCCGTCTTTAGCCAACTCTCTTGCTATCTCTCTCAGAATTACCTTCTTGATCCAAACCAGTCAGGTTTCAAGACTGGTCATTCAACTGAGACTGCTCTTCTCTGTGTCACGGAGGCGCTATGCACTGCTAAAGCTAACTCTCTCTCCTCTGCTCTTGTCCTTCTAGACCTGTCTGCTGCCTTTCATACTGTGAACCATCAGATCCTCCTCTCCACCCTCTCCGAGCTGGGCATCTCCGGCGCGGCACACTCTTGGATTGCGTCCTACTTGACCGGTCGCTCCTACCAAGTGGTGTGGCGAGAAGCTGTCTCCGCACCACGTGCTCTCACCACTGGTGTCCCCCAGGGCTCAGTTCTAGGCCCTCTCCTATTCTCGCTATACACCAAGTCACTTGGCTCTGTCATATCCTCACATGGCCTCTCCTATCATTGCTACGCAGACGACACACAACTAATCTTCTCCTTTCCCCCTTCTAATAACCAGGTGGCGAATCGCATCTCTGCATGTCTGGCAGACATATCAGTATGGATGACGGATCACCACCTCAAGCTGAACCTTGGCAAGACGGAGCTGCTCTTCCTCCCGGGGAAGGACTGCCCGTTCCATGATCTCGCCATCACGGTTGACAACTCCGTTGTCTCCTCCTCCCAGAGTGCGAAGAGCCTTGGCGTGACCCTGGACAACACCCTGTCGTTCTCCGCTAACATCAAGGCGGTGACCCGATCCTATAGGTTCATGCTCTATGAACGCGTTCACGCTAATGAACGCGTCTACCACTTTGTGTAGCCGTTAGTGACGCTAATGAACGCGTCTACCACTTTGTGTAGCCGTTAGTGACGCTAATGAACGCATCTACCACTTTGTGTAGCCGTTAGTGACGCTAATGAACGCGTCTACCACTTTGTGTAGCCGTTAGTGACGCTAATGAGAAGTCTTCTGGTAGATGGAAAGGCTTTCCCAAAAAACCTTCTCAATTAAATGTTAACTACAAAGTAGCCTATGCTTACTGTACCTGGCAGAATGACATCATGATTATTTGCATCAATCTAATGGGTGTTTTGTTTAGCAAACTCTACCGTTACGTGCGCTAAAAAAACACAGCTACAAAAACACAGCTACAAAAACACAGCTACAAAAATACAGCTACAAAAACAGCCTCTTGCTGGTGCACACTGGAGTTAAAGGGTTACCACACCATAAAAATGTAAATTTCTCGAATTTTTCCCTCCTGTTCTGTTGTGGTTTAGAATTTGAAAAATCCAAATGAGTTGTTTTTCTATTAAAAAGGTGTGATTCTGAGAGACTGAAAGAAATCCAGGGGGAAACTGAAACCTGGATAAACAAAACGGAAACCTGAGATAAAAAAAATAACAGAATCAGGGAATTTTTTTTTATTATTTATTTATTATTATTTTATTAATATTGTTTTGAACGTTTGTTTTGGACTGATGCCCGACTGAGCATTCTACTCAATGCATCCTCATTGTGGGCTGATGAAGATTTGATCAAAGTGCATTACAGTGGTTTTGGAAATACAATGACATTCAACAGGAGGCAAATAATTAGTAGGACAATATTTTGTCATCATTTTGATGTCGCCAGATTGACTTCAGATGCAGTGTAACGTTAGAGATGCAGTATAACGTTAGCTAGCTAGCTAAGATTGAGGGGAGGCCACCGGATTTTAGCTAGCTAACGTTACCATTGAAATGAGCAAGCAGTCAGCTGAAATAAACTCACCTTTGGAGTGCTTTTAGTGCATGAAGATGTGAGCAAGCAAGTAGTTGAATACGTTTGTCAATACATCTCTACAAATGCTGCACATACAGTAGATCACGTACTCTTGGCTTCTTTACCCTGTCCTTCAAGTCCTAGAATCACCAGGCACTCCCCTTAAGGGCTCGATTCAATCAGGTCCGCTTTAGCCAACATCTGCATAGCAGTTGTTTTTGGCGGTGTCGGAGGTGGAAGTGCGTTAGAGCTGTCAAATCCTCAAGTGGCTCCCGGCATTATACTGAAAGCGGACATTGCCATTGGCTGCAAGGAGTCGCATTGAGAGAAATCCCGAGCAGCCTTGTTTACATGTTTGAACACTGGAATGTGTGATGTAATCTACACTTCCATTAGGATGACAGAAATCCTCTTTATTTAGTTTAATGATTTTTCAATCTGACCGTCATTATTTCTATAATCACTTTCTCGAGTGGGGCAGCTGCTCACTGTTTTTGCGCCAAAACATATTCTCTGCGTCTGTCTGCTATCTTCGGTTAACGCTTGATCTGATTGAATCCAGGCCTTTAGTCTTCCTTATATTTATGCTAATGTCTTGCCTCTGAGGAGTGGTGATTTTAGCGTGTAAATCTTGGTGGGGGAAAAACTAACAAATAGTGGGATGCATGCCAGCAAAGCCACAACACAACACAACACTAAACAATACATGTATTGCACTATAACGGTGACAAACGGTGCCCACAAACTGTTAGGGCCTCCATAAAGCAGTCCCAACAGCAGAGTCCCAACAGCAGAGTCCCAACACCTTACCACTGCTACACCTGGCTATCAGCGGAGCCTTGTCTGGCAGCGAAACAGTTCATTCAGACTCATTTACTGCCTTAAAAAAAACATGGCTGATATGGCTGACTTGCTTAAACAGATGTGTTTTTTACTGACAATTGAGATGTACAAACTATGGCATAAGGGGACGTCAAGTGGATAAGAGGCAATCTATAATTTTGATTAAGACATTAATGAGCGAGCTAGGGTGGAACGTAGTCAATATAACTATTTGTTCAGCACTTTTTAAATGTACAGCGACAGAATTCAGAACATGGGCCGTTCTTACAGTGTTCTCCCTGTACACCAAGTCAGAACCGTAGGATAAATAAAGGGGGCATATATGCAGACAATGAAAGCTCTTACAATATTCTATGATGACATTTCTCTAAAACAGGTTATAGGCTATATGTGCACCACCAAGTCAGAACAGTAGGCAAAATTAAGAGGAGAAAATAGACCAAATTATTAGGGTGAGGCACATGGGCTACTAACAGCTTACTACACAACATACACTTAGCATTACTTTCTTAGCTACAGTATACATATCTCCCTGGCATATTACATCATTTATGCAGCAGCATACACAACATTTTTGGACTCACCTTGTTGTGCTGTGCTCACTTGAACAGGAAGGTGGAGCGGAGGTCCTTCGTGGGAAAATTTTGACATCAAACTTTGTCATCAAAGTCTGGCATTCTCTGAATTTTCTCTGGACGAGATTAACCCACAACTGATATCCAGAAGGTAGTGATGGGGAAATGAAGGTTCCTCATCAGACTCATGTAAAGACAGATCAGCAGGAGCTGCAATAGACTAGCGTCCTGTCCAGGGGGTGTCCTGTACATCAAGCTACCTCACTACAGAAACAGGAGATAGACTAGTGTCCTGTCCAGGGGGTGTACTGTACATCAATCTGTCTCACTACAGAAACAGGAGATAGACTAGTGTCCTGTCCAGGGGGTGTACTGTACATCAAGCTACCTCACTAAAGAAACAGGAGATAGACTAGTGTCCTGTCCAGGGGGTGTCCTGTACATCAAGCTGTCTCACTACAGAAACAGGAGATAGACTAGTGTCCTGTCCAGGGGGGTGTCCTGTACATCAAGCTACCTCACTACAGAAACAGGAGATAGACTAGTGTCCTGTCCAGGGGGTGTTCTGTACATCAACCTACCTCACTACAGAAACAGGAGATAGACTAGTGTCCTGTCCAGGGGGTGTCCTGGTACATCAAGCTACCTCACTACAGAAACAGGAGATAGACTAGTGTCCTGTCCAGGGGGTGTCCTGTACATCAAGCTACCTTACTACAGAAACAGGAGATAGACTAGTGTCCTGTCCAGGGGGTGTCCTGTACATCAAGCTACCTCACTACAGAAACAGGATATAGACTAGTGTCCTGTCCAGGGGGTGTCCTGTACATCAAGCTGTCTCACTACAGAAACAGGGGATAGACTAGTGTCCTGTCCAGGGGGTGTTCTGTACATCAACCTACCTCACTACAGAAACAGGAGATAGACTAGTGTCCTGTCCAGGGGGTGTCCTGGTACATCAAGCTACCTCACTACAGAAACAGGAGATAGACTAGTGTCCTGTCCAGGGGGTGTCCTGTACATCAAGCTACCTTACTACAGAAACAGGAGATAGACTAGTGTCCTGTCCAGGGGGTGTCCTGTACATCAAGCTACCTCACTACAGAAACAGGATATAGACTAGTGTCCTGTCCAGGGGGTGTCCTGTACATCAAGCTGTCTCACTACAGAAACAGGGGATAGACTAGTGTCCTGTCCAGGGGGTGAACTGTACATCAAGCTGTCTCACTACAGGAACAGGAGATAGACTAGTGTCCTGTCCAGGGGGTGTCCTGTACATCAAGCTGCCTCACTACATAAACAGGAGATAGACTAGTGTCCTGTCCAGGGGGTGTCCTGTACATCAAGGTGCCTCACTACAGGAACAGGAGATAGACTAGTGTCCTGTCCAGGGGGTGTCCTGAACATCAAGCTGCCTCACTACATAAACAGGAGATAGACTAGTGTCCTGTCCAGGGGGTGTCCTGTACATCAAGCTGTCTCACTACAGAAACAGGGGATAGACTAGTGTCCTGTCCAGGGGGTGTACTGTACATCAACGTACCTCACTACAGAAACAGGAGATAGACTAGTGTCCTTTCCAGGGGGTGTCCTGTATATCAAGCTACCTCACTACAGAAACAGGAGATAGACTAGTGTCCTGTCCAGGGGGTGTCCTGTATATCAAGCTGTCTCACTACAGAAACAGGAGATAGACTAGTGTCCTGTCCAGGGGGTGTCCTGTACATCAAGCTACCTCACTACAGAAACAGGAGATAGACTAGTGTCCTGTCCAGGGGGTGTCCTGTACATCAAGCTGTCTCACTACAGAAACAGGGGATAGACTAGTGTCCTGTCCAGGGGGTGTACTGTACATCAACGTACCTCACTACAGAAACAGGAGATAGACTAGTGTCCTTTCCAGGGGGTGTCCTGTATATCAAGCTACCTCACTACAGAAACAGGAGATAGACTAGTGTCCTGTCCAGGGGGTGTCCTGTATATCAAGCTACCTCACTACAGAAACAGGAGATAGACTAGTGTCCTGTCCAGGGGGTGTCCTGTACATCAAGCTACCTCACTACAGAAACAGGAGATAGACTAGTGTCCTGTCCAGGGGGTGTCCTGTACATCAAGCTACCTCACTACAGAAACAGGAGATAGACTAGTGTCCTGTCCAGGGTGTGTCCTGTACATCAAGCTACCTCACTACAGAAACAGGAGATATACTAGTGTCCTGTCCAGGGGGTGTACTGTACATCAAGCTGCCTCACTACAGGAACAGGAGATAGACTAGTGTCCTGTCCAGGGGGTGTCCTGTACATCAAGCTGCCTCACTACATAAACAGGAGATAGACTAGTGTCCTGTCCAGGGGGTGTCCTGTACATCAAGCTACCTCACTACAGAAACAGGAGATAGACTAGTGTCCTGTCCAGGGGGTGTCCTGTATATCAAGCTACCTCACTACAGAAACAGGAGATAGACTAGTGTCCTGTCCAGGGGGTGTCCTGTATATCAAGCTACCTCACTACAGAAACAGGAGATAGACTAGTGTACTGTCCAGGGGGTGTTCTGTACATAAAGCTACCTCACTACAGAAACAGGATATATACTAGTGTCCTGTCCAGGGGGTGTCCTGTACATCAAGCTACCTCACTACAGAAACAGGAGATAGACTAGTGTCCTGTCCAGGGGGTGTCCTGGTACATCAAGCTGTCTCACTACAGAAACAGGAGATAGACTAGTGTCCTGTCCAGGGGGTGTCCTGTACATCAAGCTGTCTCACTACAGAAACAGGAGATAGACTAGTGTCCTGTCCAGGGGGTATACTGGTACATCAAGCTACCTCACTACAGAAACAGGAGATAGACTAGTATCCTGTCCAGGGGGTGTCCTTTACATCAAGCTACCTCACTACAGAAACAGGAGATAGACTAGTGTCCTGTCCAGGGGGTGTCCTGTACATCAAGCTACCTCACTACAGAAACAGGAGATAGACTAGTGTCCTGTCCAGGGGGTGTCCTGTACATCAAGCTACCTCACTACAGAAACAGGAGATAGACTAGTGTCCTGTCCAGGGGGTGTACTGGTACATCAAGCTACCTCACTACAGAAACAGGAGATAGACTAGTGTCCTGTCCAGGGGGTGTACTGGTACATCAAGCTACCTCACTACAGAAACAGGAGATAGACTAGTGTCCTGTCCAGGGGGTGTACTGGTACATCAAGCTACCTCACTACAGAAACAGGAGATAGACTAGTGTCCTGTCCAGTGGGTGTCCTGTACATCAAGCTACCTCACTACAGAAACAGGAGATAGACTAGTATCCTGTCCAGGGGGTGTACTGGTACATCAAGCTGTCTCACTACAGAAACAGGAGATAGACTAGTGTTCTGTCCAGGGGATGTCCTGTACATCAAGCTACCTCACTACAGAAACAGGAGATAGACTAGTGTCCTGTCCAGGGGGTGTACTGGTACATCAAGCTACCTCACTACAGAAACAGGAGATAGACTAGTGTCCTGTCCAGGGGGTGTACTGTACATCAAGCTACCTCACTACAGAAACAGGAGATAGACTAGTGTACTGTCCAGGGGGTGTCCTGTATATCAAGCTGTCTCACTACATAAACAGGAGATAGACTAGTGTCCTGTCCAGGGGGTGTCCTGTACATCAAGCTGTCTCACTACAGAAACAGGAGATAGACTAGTGTCCTGTCCAGGGGGTGTACTGTACATCAATCTACCTCACTACAGAAACAGGAGATAGACTAGTGTCCTGTCCAGGGGATGTCCTGTATATCAAGCTGTCTCACTACAGAAACAGGAGATAGACTAGTGTCCTGTCCAGGGGGTGTCCAGTACATCAACCTACCTCACTACAGAAACAGGAGATAGACTAGTGTCCTGTCCAGGGGGTGTTCTGTACATCAAGCTGTCTCACTACAGAAACAGGAGATAGACTAGTGTCCTGTCCAGGGGGTGTACTGTACATCAAGCTGTCTCACTACAGAAACAGGAGATAGACTAGTGTCCTGTCCAGGGGGGTGTCCTGTACATCAAGCTACCTCACTACAGAAACAGGAGATAGACTAGTGTCCTGTCCAGGGGGTGTCCTGTACATCAAGCTACCCCACTACAGAAACAGGCGATAGACTAGTGTCCTGTCCAGGGGGTGTCCTGTACATCAAGCTACCTCACTACAGAAACAGGAGATAGACTAGTGTCCTGTCCAGGGGGTGTACTGGTACATCAAGCTACCTCACTACAGAAACAGGAGATAGACTAGTGTCCTGTCCAGGGGGTGTACTGTACATCAAGCTACCTCACTACAGAAACAGGAGATAGACTAGTGTCCTGTCCAGGGGGTGTCCTGTACATCAAGCTGTCTCACTACAGAAACAGGAGATAGACTAGTGTCCTGTCCAGGGGGGTGTCCTGTACATCAAGCTACCTCACTACAGAAACAGGAGATAGACTAGTGTCCTGTCCAGGGGGTGTACTGGTACATCAAGCTACCTCACTACAGAAACAGTAGATAGACTAGTGTCCTGTCCAGGGGGTGTCCTGTACATCAAGCTGTCTCACTACAGAAACAGGAGATAGACTAGTGTCCTGTCCAGGGGGTGTACTGTACATCAAGCTGTCTCACTAAAGAAACAGGAGATAGATTAGTGTCCTGTCCAGGGGGTGTACTGTACATCAAGCTGCCTCACTACAGAAACAGGAGATAGACTAGTGTCCTGTCCAGGGGGTGTACTGTACATCAAGCTGTCTCACTAAAGAAACAGGAGATAGACTAGTGTCCTGTCCAGGGGGTGTACTGTACATCAAGCTGTCTCACTACAGAAACAGGAGATAGACTAGTGTCCTGTCCAGGGGGTGTACTGTACATCAAGCTGCCTCACTACAGAAACAGGAGATAGACTAGTGTCCTGTCCAGGGGGTGTACTGTACATCAAGCTGTCTCACTAAAGAAACAGGAGATAGACTAGTGTCCTGTCCAGGGGGTGTACTGTACATCAAGCTGTCTCACTACAGAAACAGGAGATAGACTAGTGTCCTGTCCAGGGGGTGTACTGTACATCAAGCTGTCTCACTACAGAAACAGGAGATAGACTAGTGTCCTGTCCAGGGGGTGTACTGTACATCAAGCTGCCTCACTACAGAAACAGGAGATAGACTAGTGTCCTGTCCAGGGGGTGTACTGTACATCAAGCTGTCTCACTAAAGAAACAGGAGATAGACTAGTGTCCTGTCCAGGGGGTGTACTGTACATCAAGCTGTCTCACTACAGAAACAGGAGATAGACTAGTGTCCTGTCCAGGGGGTGTCCTGGTACATCAACCTACCGTACAGTCAGTTATTATATAATGTGAATGTGTAGATGTACAGTGATAGTTTTTGAACCTGAGACCTTTTATTTTTTTTGATACTGGAATATGAAATGTGAAGATTTAGTACTACAATGGAGTTGTAATGAATAATTGATTTTGACAACAAAAAACGATTAACAAAGGAGAACAATATTTGAATAGATCTTGTAGAAGGCGTACCACTGAACATCACTAAGGTTTCTCCGTCTCATCACTCCACCCTGTTAATTCAGGTTTATTATCTGCTGACCACGTCTCAGTCCGAGGCGTGAAACACAATACTCGTAATCATTTTAAGGAGAATAAAAACTTCTTAGCCTACATTTCTAACAATACCACTTCGCTATTCGGCATCTTCCTAGTTAAATAGCCTAGTTTTTATTGTGTGGCTACTTGAAGAGAACTAGGGCCTATCACTCCCAGCCCACCTCTTCCAATGCATTGTGGGAAAGTATGCATCAAATTCTATTAGATTAAGAGATTAAATGAGTATAACATCCTGGCATTTAAACCGTACTCGATTTTAGAAAATGCACATACTATAAAACGTTCTATTTTCGCATGCTGAGAATGTGCCATACGCGATTGCATAGTTTTTTTTGTGTTATTGGTTATTTTTCGGTAGCACATCCCCTTCTGGTCCTGATGATCAGCTGTTGTCAAAGCTGAAATGAGTATGACATCCGGGCATTTAAAGTATCCATGATTTTCGAAATGTCACATACTATAAAACATTATTTTCTGCATACTCAAACGGCCTACTATTTAGGATGCAAGTATGGTCATTTGGACTCCTGTCTCAGTGTAGGAGCACTGGTCTAGGATCAGGTCCCTCCCTGTCCGTCAAATCTTATTCATTATGATCTAAAATGCAAAAGCTGATCATAGATCAGCCATGAACCCAGGGATCTAACACAATGTGGGCTACTTCAGGAAAACAGGGAATTTAAAGTTTTTGAACAGAGCCACGCAAACAGTACTGCACACAATGCATGCACCGAGAAAGAGGAGGTTTTTCACGATAACATCAGGTTTAATAAATATCTCCTGAGTTCTCTTTCTGCTCCCAGAAATGAAATGTACCTGTTTGAGAGAGAAGGAGCAATAAAAAAGGAGGGAGGGAGGGAGGGAGGGAGGGAGGGAGGGAGGGAGAGAGGGAGGGAGGGAGGGAGGGAGGGAGGGAGGGAGGGAGCGCCACATCAGCCACAGGTAACTTCCACAAAGCTGTGAACGATCTGAGAGACAAGGCTAGGAGGGCCTTCTATGCCATCAAAAGGAACATAAAATTTGACATCCCAATTAGGATCTGGCTAAAAATACTTGAATCAGTTATAGAACCCATTGCCCTTTATGATTGTGAGGTCTGGGGTCCACTCACCAACCAAGAACTTTAACTATTTGCACATCGTTACAACACTGTATATAGACATAATATGACTTTTGAAATGTCTTTATTCTTTTGGAACTTCTGAGTGTAATGTTTACTGTTAATATTTATTGTTTATTTCACTTTAGTTTATTATCTACTTAACTTGCTTTGGCAATGTTAACATACGTTTCCCATGCCAATAAAGCCCTTTGAATTGAATTGAGACACACAGCTGGGTAAACAAAGAGAGACTTCTATGTTTCTGGAGAACGTGAATAGGAGGAGGAGGAGGAGGAGGAGGAAGAGGAGGAGGAGGAGGAGGAAGACGAGGAGGAGGAGGAGGAGGAGGAAGACGAGGAGGAGGAGGAAGACGAGGAAGACGAGGAGGAGGAGGAGGAGGAAGACGAGGAGGAGGAGGAGGAGGAGGAAGACGAGGAGGAGGAGGAGGAAGACGAGGAAGACGAGGAGGAAGACGAGGAGGAGGAGGAGGAGGAGGAGGAGGAGGAGGAGGAGGAGGAGGAAGACGAGGAGGAGGAGGAGGAGGAGGAAGACGAGGAAGATGAGGAGGAGGAGGAGGAGGAGGAGGAGGAGGAGGAGGAGGAGGAGGAGGAGGAGGAGGAAGAGGAGGAGGAGGAGAAATCATACTGATCCCTCCACCATCACATGAGCCTTCTGATTTGTTTTAATCAAAGCGGTCTCTGTGGTCATCTACCAGACATTTATCTGACAGGTAAAAGGACCATTAGGGACCGAGTGTGGCAGGCTGTATCTTCGTCCCAAATGGCAGCCTATTCCTTATGTAGTGCACTACTTTTGACCAGGGTTATTTGGGATGCAGAGTGAATGTTCCTGCCTGACATCCTATCGATGCCTATCTCTCCCTGTCCCTTAAAAGGAGAGATAATAATCCATTCCAAACACGCAACCACAGGGGGGAAACAGACAGTCCAAAACACTGATCATAGTTCTTACATAAACATGCGAGCTGTGAAATGTGAGCGCAAACAGACTGATTGGCTCCAGGCTACTCTAAAAATGTATCAAATAAAAACTACACAGAGAATAAATTAAAATCAAACCAGATACTGTCGCAAAACATAAACAGAGTTGTATTTATTATAATATGAATGATTAATCAGTTAGTTTATGACCGATCAGTGTTTGATGGCGATGAGGTGGAAGGAGGCTGCGTAGTCACACTTGCGGTTGCTGTCCCTGTCCTCAGCCTTCTGCAGAGTGAACTCCTCCACAGACATCCCCAGCTTTGACAGCGTCTCAGTGATGAACTCCTCACTCAGGTTGACACAGTCAAACCTCTGCTCTCCCACCGTGTAGTAGGTCTCATCCAGGTCGCCGATCAGAACCAGGACCCCTCCAGACCTCAGCAGGCCCACCATGGAGGACAGCGAACGGTGGTAGGACTCGCGGTCCTTACACGCTGCCTCCAGGCACAGCGAGGAAAGGACGCAGTCCGCCGGTGGAACCGTGACAGGGTGGAATGGGTTCTCCAGGCAGATGTCGCACTTTAGAACCTGTTTAACCCTCTGACGGAGAGTGTCTGTGACGATCGCTGGGGTTCTGGGGAGGGAGGTTGTGAGAGACAGAAGGAGAATGTGTTTTTTTTTATAAGTAAATACAATACAGTGATTACAAGAAAGAATTTAAGCGAATGGAAGGAAAGAAGGACGCCTACATTTACAAAAAGAAATGTAACCATAGTTGAAACCATATAAGCTCACTTCTAACCCATATCTGAACTGTAAAAAAAAAATAAAAAAAAAAGTAAACTTTACAGTAAGTTTCTTTGGAATTCATGGTAACATACTGTACCATTTTTTTTTTACAGTAAATTTCAGGTAACTAGCTGGCAGTAAGTTATTGTAAAAAACAACAGGATTAGTCTATTACCGCACCTTTTCCTCTCCAGATCACAGACGTACTGGAGGTGAGTGTTCCAGTCGAAACATCCCTCCTCGGCTCTCAGCCACCTCTCGATCTCCCTCCTGTTGCTGTCCACGTAGTCCGACACCACAATCTCATCGTAGTACTCACAGGCACTGATCAGAGTGTGGATGGTTGGCCCTGTTCCCACCTCTACCAGCCTCTGGCCCCTGTACTTCCCTGAGGAGAGGAACAACACAGTATCCTTTCATTCATTCATTCTAAGTTGATGTTTATTTAACCGTCCATTACATACAGTGCATTCGGGAAAGTATTCAGACCCTTTCCCTTTTTCCACATTTTGTTATGTTACAGCCTTATTATGGATTAAATAAAAACATTTCCTCATCAATCTACACACAATACTCCATCATGTCAATGCGAACACAGGTTTTTAGACATTTTTGCAAATGTATAAAAAATTAATTAAAAAAAATACCTTAAGTATTCAGACCCTTTGCTATGAGACTCGAAATTGAGCTCAGGTGCATCCTGTTACCATTGATCATCTTTGAGTTGTTTCTACAACTTGATTGGACATGATTTGGAAAGTCACACACCGGTCTATTATAGGTCCCACAGTTGACAGTGCATGTCAGAGCAAAAACCAAGCCATGAGGTCGAGGGAATTGTCCGTAGAGCTCAGAGACAGGATTGTGTCGAGGCACAGATCTGGGGAAGGGTACCAAAAAATTTCTGCAGCATTGAAGGTCCCCAAGAACACAGTGGCCTCCATCATTCTTAAATGGAAGAAGTTTGGAACCACAAAGACTCTTCCTAGAGCTGGCCGCCCAGCCAAACTGAGCAATCGGGGGATAACTTTTTTTTTAAACCAAGATTGAACTTTTTGGCCTGAATGCCAAGCGTTACGTCTGGAGGGAACCTGGCACCATCCCTATGGTGAAGTATGGTGGTGGAAGCATCAAGCTGTGGGGATGTTTTTCAGCGGCAGGGACTGGGAGACTACCGTATTTTCCGCACTATAAGCCGCACTGGACTATAAGCCGCAGGTGTTTTAATGTTTAATTACCATATGTAAGGGTTCGTGCACAGAGGGGATTGTCGGGAAAGAGACAAACTGTCTCGCTCTCGTAATGTCTGTCTGTCTTGCTCTCGTTCTGTCTCTCGTTCTGTCTCTCATACCACTCTCGGTTCCACTTTTACTTTTGCGCGCTACCTGTCTCACTCTTTTCCGGCCTCCAGCTTTTCCTGCTGGAGCCCGCCGCTTAAAGGTGGGGGGCGCGGACCGGTCATAGAGCCCATAGAGTTAAAGTTGGTGGACTGTAACCTGTAAAATCCATAGATTTAGGAGGTCTTCTAGTGGCCGTTAGCTGTAAAAATCCATAGATTAGCCGCACCGTTATATAAGCTGCAGGGTCGAAAAAAGGCGCGGCTAATAGTTCGAAAATTACGGTAGTCAGGATCGAGGGAAAGATGAACGGAGCAAAGTACAGAGAGATCCTTGATGAAAACCTGATCCAGAGCACTCAGCATCTTAGACTGGGGCGAAGGTTCAACTTCCAACAGGACAACGACCCTAAGCACACAGCCAAGGCAATGCAGGAGTGGCTTTGGGACCAGTCTCTGAATGTCCTTGAGTGGCCCAGCCAGAGCCCGGACTTGAACCCGATCGAACATCTCTGGATAGACCTGAAAATAGCTGTGCAGCGACGCTCCCCATCCAACCTGACAGAGCTTGAGAGGATCTGCAGAGAAGAATGGGAGAAACTCCCCAAATACAGGTGTGCCAAGCTTGTAGTGTCATACCCAAGAAGACTGGAGGCTGTAATCGCTGCCAAAGGTGCTTCAACAAAGTACTGAGTAAAGAGTCTGAATACTTATGTAAATGTAATATTTCAGTTATTTATTTATTTATACATTTACAAATAAATCTAAAAACCTGTTTTTGCTTTGTCATTATGGGGTATTATGAGTAGATTGATGAGGGGGGGAAAACAATTTAATCCATTTTAGAATAAGGCTGTAACGTAACAAAATGTGGAAAAAGTCAAGGGGTCGGAATAGTTTCCGAATGCACTGTACATCCTGGTACACCGGATACATTCCTTTCAAGGTCTCAGATCAAGACATATTGTTGTTACCCAACAGTGTGACACCAATGACCTTATCAATACACTTAGACAAACCAATGACCTTATCAATACACCTAGACACACCAATGACCTTATCAATACACCTACACACACCAATGACCTTATCAATACACCTAGACACACCAATGACCTTATCAATACACTTAGACACACCAATGACCTTATCAATACACCTAGACACACCAATGACCTTATCAATACACTTAGACACACCAATGACCTTATCAATACACCTAGACACACCAATGACCTTATCAATACACCTAGACACACCAATGACCTTATCAATACACTTAGACACACCAATGACCTTATCAATACACCTAGACACACCAATGACCTTATCAATACACCTACACACACCAATGAAGTTACATACTATTGGAATCAACGACACAGAGTGGCCTACTGTTCCTGTTGTCTACCTGTTGAGAAGGTCTTGCTAAGCTGACAGAGGACGAAGGAGACGAAGCGGCTGTTGTCTTTCTGGCCCGGGACAGCAGCAAACTGGTAGCAGTAGTTGAAGTAGGTCTTTGGGTCAAACTTTGCCTGGTGGCACTCTCCCATGGTGGTGTGGTAGGGTGTGGTGGGTGTTCAGGTGTTCAGGTGTGTGGCTCAGGTGTTCAGGTGTGTGGCTCAGGTGTTCTGGTGGGTGCTCAGGTGTTCAGGTGTGTGGCTCAGGTGTTCTGGTGGGTGTTCAGTTGTTCAGGTGTGTGGCTCATGTGTTCTGGTGGGTGTTCAGGTGTGTGGCTCAGGTGTTCTGGTGGGTGTTCAGGTGTTCGGGTGTGTGGCTCAGGTGTTCTGGTGGGTGTTCAGGTGTTCAGGTGTGTGGCTCAGGTGTTCTGGTGGGTGTTCAGGTGTTCAGGTGTTTGACTCAGGTGTTCTCGTGGTTGTTCAGGTGTTCAGGTGTTTAGGCGTGTGACTCAGGTGTTCTGGTGGCTGTTCAGGAGTTCTGGTGGTTGTTCAGGTGTTCAGGTGGGTGTTCAGGAGTTCTGGTGGTTGTTCAGGTGTTCAGGTGGGTGTTCAGGAGTTCTGGTGGTTGTTCAGGTGTTCAGGTGTTCAGGTGTGTGACTCAGATTGTGGTGGGAGAGGTGCAGTACCTGTGAGAGAGGGGGGAAATAATAGGTAAGATAGTGAGTACTGTATCCCAGCCCTATAGTACTATACCCCAGCCCTACAGTACTATACCCCAGCCCTATAGTACTATACCCCAGCCCTATAGTACTATACCCCAGCCCTGTAGTACTATACCCCAGCCCTACAGTACTATACCCCAGCCCTATAGTACTATACCCCAGCCCTATAGTACTATACCCCAGCCCTATAGTACTACACCCCAGCCCTATAGTACTATACCCCAGCCCTATAGTACTATACCCCAGCCCTACAGTACTATACCCCAGCCCTGTAGTACTATACCCCAGCCCTATAGTACTATACCCCAGCCCTGTAGTACTATACCCCAGCCCTATAGTACTATACCCCAGCCCTATAGTACTATACCCCAGCCCTGTAGTACTATACCCCAGCCCTATAGTACTATACCCCAGCCCTATAGTACTATACCCCAGCCCTATAGTACTATACCCCAGCCCTATAGTACTATACCCCAGCCCTATAGTACTATACCCCTGCCCTATAGTACTATACCCCAGCCCTATAGTACTATACCCCAGCCCTATAGTACTATACCCCAGCCCTATAGTAATATACCCCAGCCCTATAGTACTATACCCCAGCCCTATAGTACTATACCCCAGCCCTATAGTACTATACCCCAGCCCTATAGTACTATACCCCAGCCCTATAGTACTATACCCCAGCCCTATAGTACTATACCCCAGCCCTGCAGTACTATACCCCAGCCCTATAGTACTATACCCCAGCCCTATAGTACTATACCCCAGCCCTATAGTACTATACCCCAGCCCTATAGTACTATACCCCTGCCCTATAGTACTATACCCCAGCCCTATAGTACTATACCCCAGCCCTATAGTACTATACCCCAGCCCTATAGTACTATACCCCAGCCCTGTAGTACTATAACCCAGCCCTATAGTACTATACCCCTGCCCTATAGTACTATACCCCAGCCCTATAGTACTATACCCCAGCCCTATAGTACTATACCCCAGCCCTATAGTACTATACCCCAGCCCTATAGTACTATACCCCAGCCCTATAGTACTATACCCCAGCCCTATAGTACTATACCCCAGCCCTATAGTACTATACCCCAGCCCTATAGTACTATACCCCAGCCCTATAGTACTATACCCCAGCCCTGTAGTACTGTACCCCAGCCCTGTGGTACTATACCCCAGCCCTATAGTACTATACCCCAGCCCTGTAGTACTATACCCCAGCCCTATAGTACTATACCCCAGCCCTATAGTACTATACCCCAGCTCTATAGTACTATACCCCAGCCCTATAGTACTATACCCCAGCCCTATAGTACTATACCCCAGCCCTATAGTACTATACCCCAGCCCTATAGTACTATACCCCAGCCCTATAGTACTATACCCCAGCCCTATAGTACTATACCCCAGCCCTATAGTACTATACCCCAGCCCTACAGTACTATAGGCCATTGTGCAGAAACATCAATCTCCCTGACACCAGGACGCCCTGGGTTGCTGTCTAAAGCCCCTGCTGTGTGTGTGTGTGTGTGTGTGTGTGTGTGTGTGTGTGTGTGTGTGTGTGTGTGTGTGTGTGTGTGTGTGTGTGTGTGTGTGTGTGTGTGTGTGTGTATGTGTGCGTGCGTGCGTGTGTGTGTAAGGCCTCTCTCCTTCAGCTTACAGACTGATATCTGACCAGCCTATGGAGTAGTACAGACCTATAGCCACAGACTGATATCTACATATATATAGTGGAGTACTATTAGATCTCATTGGCTGTTTCTAATTGATAGCCAAATGTTGTTTTGGACCTGTCAGACACTCACACTTTTAAAGACATCACTTCAGAGAAACAGAAAGCTGACTGTGTGAAAGCAGGGCAAATATACTGCCACCTCCCGGACTGGAGTTTGAATATCACCAAGAACGATGTTATACTTCCACCTGCTGGACAGGAGTTTGAATATCACCAAGAACGATGTTATACTGCCACCTGCTGGACAGGAGTTTGCAACCTAAGACAACTTTTTGAATAAAGTATTTTGAGGGACACTTTCTCCCCGACACAAATCTACATACATACAATACCTAAGTCCAGCCAAATACAACTGTTTCATTTAATTGAAATAGCCATGGTGACGTTATTTAAAGTGGCAATCAGCAGTTGAAACAATAACAAAGCGATCTCACCACCACTGTTTTGGTAAAAAGCTGGGGGATGGGGCTAATAAATGTAAATACTCTCAAATTCAAAGACAATGGATGCAAGGACTGACCATCCATTATATTAAATGGATGTTTGTAATTTGTTCTAGTTTTAAGCAGGTTTTGAGGCTATACAGTCTTTACTTAGTTTACAAAACATGGTCGTAAAACAAGCTTATCATTTAGATTCTGATGGGGTTAACAGTTTAACTAAGCTCATAAGGCATTTCTAAGTTATATTCTTCAATAATCAATGGGTACATATCATTAATTTATAAGTCCAAAAATTTATGTAGCAACTACTGATTTCCCCTGTAGGAGTTTCCTATCTATGTCAGACCTGTTGGTCACCTGGGGGTAGGGAGTGGTATCAACAATGGCAACATGCAGAGAGAGATATGTGATGTCAACATTTATGACAGCAGGCTTGGTAGGACAGAGAGATAGCATGGCTCTATTGTGTATTACATGAAAACCCATACTGGCCACTGACAGATCTTCTCAACTCCGTGCAGTTTTTTCGTTGACACTATTGCTCATCTTAATACGTCTAGGAACGTATTATAGGTGGTCTTTCTTACTCCATGCTGACCGCAATGCAGCCTGCTAAAGGGTAAGGGGTATATTAATAAACGGCAGCTGGCGGGCTACGGAATGTATTTTGGGCAGTTCTGTAGAAGCAGCAGCAGGGGCAAGCGCGCCTGACTACTTTCATTCACTCACTGGCTACAGAAATAAATCATTTAGTAATGCTATTATAAATGTAAGAAAAAGTTCAACTACAGATAGGAAACTTTGAAACAAGGCAAGTGCAGCTTGATGGCGGACAGTAGCCGAGCTCGCCAAATGCCATAGCAGCGCTGTTGCTGGAAGCGCACCACCAGCCAGCAGTGTGAAATGCGACGGTTATATGTAATAATAATAATATGCCATTTAGCAGACGCTTTTATCCAAAGCGACTTACAGTCATGCGTGCATACATTTTTGTGTATGGGTGGTCTCGGGGATCGAACCCACTACCCTGGCGTTACAAGCGCCGTGCTCTACCAGCTGAGCTACAGAGTCACTTTTAAATCACATTTACAAGAGAGAAGACATTGAACAAACAGTTAACCGCCCAAATTGATAGTAGTTCATAATAACAACTGTTTAAATTCAATACTGTGGCATGTCGGAGTACAGCATGACAGACGGAGTGACGGGGTACTTACAGGCGGATCCGATGAGCGTGCGTGACATCCAACAAGAGTCCTGTGGCAACACCCTTATGGAATTATCCTGCTGAACTGGAATCCCACATTGTGTGTGTGTGTGTGTGTGTGTGTGTGTGTGTGTGTGTGCATGTGCCAGATCAACACTAGAACATATAAAGAACAAGAACATAGTTTATAAACTAAAAAAAAAATACATAAACACAGTTTATCCACCATATGTTTTTTTTTTATTAACATTTAAAAAGGAAAAACCACACACTTCTCTTGCCCGTATCAGTTTGTTTATTTAAGCTTACGTCATAATCAATCAAATGATTTCCCATGCACCAGAGGTATCTTATGAAGCAGGTTTCTGAAGTTAGCAAGGTAACTTGGGTCAACTGTGAGTTCAACTTGGGATAACCAGTCATATGAAAGTGGCTCACCTTTTAGCCAGGTACATTTCTATGGCAACGAATCCATGCTGCCATAGAGTGGGGGAGCAGCGCTCCCTCATTATTTTCAATTTGAGAATACACCGAGCTGGTAAAAATATTTCTGGGAAAAGTCTTTAAAAAATAATTCTACATCAATTCTATTTAATTACCACTCAAATTAAATGAAAACAGGTAAATGGTGGTTTATTTAAATGAAAACAGGTAAATGGTGGTTTCTTTCCTGTCTTCTCTCTCTCTGGATGTGGGGCAAATTATGAATAACTACAGGCATGTGTGCAGAGGGCCACTGACACGAACACTTTGAGCCAAATCGATGTAACAACAAAGCAACTGACAGAAAACTCCACCAGGGGGCGCTAAAACGCCTCATCCCAGTTTGTTGTGGACTTGGGGCTCAACTTCCTCAACTGTCCCAAGTGCTTGGCTTACAGAAATGTACACTTAAAAGAAAAAAATGCTGGGTCAATAATGACCCAATTTTGGTAATTTTCACCCATCAGTGTTGGGTTATGTGAATGACCCAACACCTTGGGTTACTTGACATACCCCAACATGTGGATATTTTTGACCCAGCAGTAGGTTATTTATTTCTTTATTGCTGGGTTATCATTATTTAGATTGACCTTCTCTCTATTACAGAATCTGCTAATTTTCTAAAGGTACAAATACTTCTAACAATAACAATCAATGTTACAACGTTACTACAGTCTATGAAATTCCTTAAAATGGCATATGGCCAACCATGAGAAATTGGAGATAAAATACAAAATGTTTATTTTAAGATATTAATTTCAGTTACAAAATGAAGTCATGCAAAAGATAAACAACAAATAAGGAACACACAAATAAACTAAAACTTTAGAAGCACAATCTATCATTTTAAACTGACAGCAGCCCTATCGATTAAAGCTGAGGAACGGGTCTAAAGAAAAGTAAACCCTTTACCCTCTACTCCTCAACCCCAACCCCAATCAGGTATCAATTTTCAATATGAATTCATGTAAAACAACAACAATGAAACAATTCTTTGTGCTCCAGAGCCTGCCCATTCATGATGGTGAATGCCAGGGGAGTAGAGGAGATTGTAACAGAGAGTCAGAACGAAGGGCTCGGGTCTCTTGTTCTTTTGGTCGCCTGGCGGAGATATTCAGCCATATTGGTTCCAGCCTGGGGATTAGAGAATATGATTATAAAATATTGAACAACAATCAAGACACTCATCACACAAATTGTGGCCTTTTCCTATTGCTCAGAACATGCTATATTTTTTACATTTCAGTCATTTAGCAGACGCTCTTATCCAGAGCGACTTACAGTTAGTGAGTGCATACATTTTTCATACTGGCCCCCCGTGGGAACGAACCCACAACCCTGGCGTTGAAACGCCATGCTCTACCAACTGGGCTACAGGGGACCCTCTATACTCCTATACAGTCTACTGCTGTGTGCAGGACGTTAATCGTTGAGTTGAGTGAAGCCACTTTGTGGTTTACGGCAGGAAGAGTCCTGCTGCAGTGGAAGTACTGTTACTTCAATGACATTTTACTCAAGTAGAGAAATTGCTGACTTTGAAAAATACGAAACATTTACAAGTACTTGGAAAAGCTCCTCAATTACAGTAACGAAATAATTGAGTTACCTCCCATCTCTGGTTTACAGTATTACATATTACATATTAAAACGTATTCAACATTCCACATGCATACTTACAAAATGACTTTCGGGCCTCATCACTGCTTGGGCGGGCAGTCTTCTTTTCCAACTCGTTACACCGGCGGTAGGAGAAATTGTCTCAGGACCATGTCGTCTTTAACATCCGGGGGACAAAGACGTAACAAGGATTTTTTTTAGGGGACAGTCAAAATGGATAAACGTGGATTGTCATTTGATAAACTACTTTCATTTCAATATGTAGCTACTTGCATTCGGTACACTGGTGGTAGGCGAAGCACTGTCAGGGCCATGCAGCCCCTAGTATCTGGCCAGTGGAGGACGAAGACATAACTTTAACAGAGTTTAAGTGGAGGGTGTCAGGGGGGCATCCAAAGTGTTTGAATGGGGTATTTCCACTGCTATTACACATTGAATAATAATAATAATAATAATATGCCATTTAGCAGACGCTTTTATCCAAAGCGACTTTCAGTCATGTGTGCATTCATTTTTACATATGGGTGGTCCCGGGGATCGAACCCACTACCCTGGCGTTACAAGCGCCGTGCTCTACCAGCTGAGCTACAGATTTATTGCATTTATTGAACAACCAGCAGAGGTAGCCCTTAGCCTACTCCTTCAAGTCATTTTAGAACGCTATTGATGTAAGTGAAGTCTGTATTCGTGCTTGAGGACGGGACCACTCTGTCTCTGGGGGAAGAGTGAGAAGAACCACTGTTTTCATTCAGAGGAATGACCAAGTATGAGAAGGACTTTCATCGGGTCATTCATTGAGCTATTTAGAACCGTTTTACATTTCTAGGAGTTGGAAACTTTATATACGGTAGGTTGATTTATTGTGTATTTACAATACATCATTGTGACAAGAACAAGAATGAATGGTTGAACATTTATGGATGTTTTAGGAACTTACGATATCATTTAGTTCAACTTTTGATATGTCGATTTTTTACATGTATTAATAATTGTGCCTTTTCATGGTTATGTAGTGAGAGTCTCTGCTGATTATGTCATTGTGTGTGTGTGTGTGTGTGTGTGTGTGTGTGTGTGTATGTGTGTGTGTGTGTGTGTGTGTGTGTGTGTGTGTGTGTATGTGTGTGTGTGTGTGTGTGTGTGTGTGTGTGTGTGTGTGTGTGTGTGTGTGTGTGTGTGTGTGTGTGTGTGTGTGTGTGTGTGTGTGTGTGTGTGTGTGTGTGTGTGTGTGTGTGTTTATCTCTCCCCGTGTAGAGATGCAAGGAGCAGAGAGACTGATCTTTCTGGGCTGGCTGCTGAAAGGTGCTTAGAAAATGTGCTTTTTGATGTGATACATTTCTTTCTTACAGATCATATATGTTCAGGTCAATTTTGAGAAGGAAGAATTTTCAATTTTTTGAGGAATTGAAGAATGATCAATTTATCAATTAATGTAGGCTATGATAGGATATTTATTCATTCAGTGTCAGTATTGTATTGGGTTGTTGAACCCAGCCCTGCAAACAGAGACCACTAACTCAGTTCTGTTGAACCCAGCCCTGCAAACAGAGACCACTAACTCAGTTCTGTTGAACCCAGCCCTGCAAACAGAGACCACTAATTCAGTTTTATAGTACACTGACACATACACTACCAGTCAAACGTTTGGACACACCAACTTATTCAACTGTTTTTCTTTACTTTTACAATGTAAAATAATAGTGAAGACATCAAAACTATGGAATAACACATATGGAATGATGTAGTAATCACAAAAGTGTTAAACAAATCAAAATATATTTTATATTTGAGATTCATTCTTCAAAGTAGCCACCCTTTGCCTTGATAACAGCTTTGCACACTCTTGCCATTCTCTCAACCAGCTTCATGAGGTAGTCACCTGGAATGCATTTCAATTAACAGGTGTGCCTTCTTAAAAGTTAATTTGTGGAATTTCTCCGCGTGTGTATTTCCCACCGTAAAGCATGGAGGAGGAGGTGTTATGGTGTGGGGGTGCTTTTCTGGTGACACTGTCTGTGATTTATTTAGAATTCAAGGCACAATTAACCAGCATGGCTACCACAGCATTCTGCAGCGATACGCCATCCCATCTGGTTTCGGCTTAGTGGGACTATCATTTGTTGTTCAACAGGACAATGACCTAACACACCTCCAGGCTGTGTAAGGGCTATTTGACCAAGAAGGAGAGTGATGGAGTGCTGCATCAGATGACCTGGCCTCCACAATCCCCCAACCTCAACCCAATTGAGATGATTTGGGATGAGTCGGACCGCAGAGTGAAGGAAAAGCAGCCAACAAGTGCTCAGCATATGTGGGAACTCCTTCAAGACTGTTGGAAAAGCATTCCAGGTGAAGCTGGTTGAGAGAATGCAAAGAGTGTGCAAAGCTGTCATCAAGGCAAAGGGTGGCTATTTGAAGAATCTCACATATAACATAGATTTTTTGGTTACTACATGATTCCATATGTGTTATTTCATAGTTTTGAAGTCTTCACTATTATTCTACAATGTCGAAAATAGTAAACATACAGAAAAACCCTGGAATGAGTAGGTGTGTCCAAACTTTCGACTGGTACATAATTTCCAAAATAAGCTGCTGTGGTCCCGGTTTCCTCCCAGATCAATAGTCACATTGGAAATGAAAACATCCTGTTAGATCACTCAGACCAGTGGTCAGATCATTTCAGGGGCCATATTCATTGTGTCTCAGAGTAGGATAGCTGATCTGGAATCAGTTTAACATTTTAGATCAGAATAAATAAAGATGAGATGACAGGAGGGACCTGATCCCAGAACAGCATTCCTTCTCTGGAACACTTTATAAATACGGCCTCAGATTATGTCCATTGTATAGGTTAATGGTTAATAAATTGGGGAGCAGTTAAATCATTATAAACTGTTCATCTTTTTACTAACCTAGTAGTTTGTTGTCTAAGCCATCTATCCAGCAGGGTTAGAGTTAGTATATATTTGTTAAGGAGAGATTGTTGTCTAAGCCATCTATCCAGCAGGGTTAGAGTTAGTATATATTTGTTAAGGAGAGATTGTTGTCTAAGCCATCTATCCAGCAGGGTTAGAGTTAGTATATATTTGTTAAGGAGAGATTGTTGTCTAAGCCATCTATCCAGCAGGGTTAGAGTTAGTATATATTTGTTAAGGAGAGATTGTTGTCTAAGCCATCTATCCAGCAGGGTTAGAGTTAGTATATATTTGTTAAGGAGAGATTGTTGTCTAAGCCATCTATCCAGCAGGGTTAGAGTTAGTATAGATTTGTTAAGGAGAGATTGTTGTCTAAGCCATCTATCCAGCAGGGTTAGAGTTAGTATATATTTGTTAAGGAGAGATTGTTGTCTAAGCCATCTATCCAGCAGGGTTAGAGTTAGTATAGATTTGTTAAGGAGAGATTGTTGTCTAAGCCATCTATCCAGCAGGGTTAGAGTTAGTATAGATTTGTTAAGGAGAGATTGTTGTCTAAGCCATCTATCCAGCAGGGTTAGAGTTAGTATAGATTTGTTAAGGAGAGATTGTTGTCTAAGCCATCTATCCAGCAGGGTTAGAGTTAGTATATATTTGTTAAGGAGAGATTGTTGTCTAAGCCATCTATCCAGCAGGGTTAGAGTTAGTATAGATTTGTTAAGGAGAGATTGTTGTCTAAGCCATCTATCCAGCAGGGTTAGAGTTAGTATATATTTGTTAAGGAGAGATTGTTGTCTAAGCCATCTATCCAGCAGGGTTAGAGTTAGTATAGATTTGTTAAGGAGAGATTGTTGTCTAAGCCATCTATCCAGCAGGGTTAGAGTTAGTATAGATTTGTTAAGGAGAGATTGTTGTCTAAGCCATCTATCCAGCAGGGTTAGAGTTAGTATAGATTTGTTAAGGAGAGATTGTTGTCTAAGCCATCTATCCAGCAGGGTTAGAGTTAGTATAGATTTGTTAAGGAGAGATTGTTGTCTAAGCCATCTATCCAGCAGGGTTAGAGTTAGTATAGATTTGTTAAGGAGAGATTGTTGTCTAAGCCATCTATCCAGCAGGGTTAGAGTTAGTATAGATTTGTTAAGGAGAGATTGTTGTCTAAGCCATCTATCCAGCAGGGTTAGAGTTAGTATAGATTTGTTAAGGAGAGATTGTTGTCTAAGCCATCTATCCAGCAGGGTTAGAGTTAGTATAGATTTGTTAAGGAGAGATTGTTGTCTAAGCCATCTATCCAGCAGGGTTGGGGTCAATTGAAGCCAACCCTGCAGTCCGGTCCTGATAGTGAGCTGCTGTGTTTTTCAGGTACCCTGTGTCAAGTTGGGGTGGAAGGAACAGACTGCACTAGTGAGTATGCAGATCGGTGTATTCCAAATAGTGGGCCAGGACTACTTCACCGGTTAAAGACTAGATTGCTTATTACAGTATCTGTAAGGGTCATGATGGGTAACAAGTAACAAGCATTTGGCTGTTTTTCCACCTCCTTCCATCTGAAAAACATTCAAAGAAACACATCACCTTCATAGTACTAGTTAGTACCAAATAATGGTTCATAACCTTTTTATATTGGTTCTTTGAATAACCCTTTTTGTATGGTTCTTCATTACACTGACAGAACCAGTGGGTTCTTCATTACACTGTAAAATAAAATCCCAGCTACTGGTTGCAGTGAAAATATAGTAAATATACCAAACGTTACTGCATTTTAACATATTAGTGCTGTACAGTGAGGGAAAAAACACACACACCCTTCTACAGTCAGGGAAAAAAGTATTTGATCCCCTGCTGATTTTGTACGTTTGCCCACTGACAAAGACATGATCAGTCTATAATTGTAATGGTAAGTTTATTTGAACAGTGAGAGACAGAATAACAACAGCAAAAATAAAAAAAATGCATGTCAAAAATGTTATAAATTGATTTGCATTTGAATGCAATTATCTACGCATAGATAATAAACAGAGTAGCAGCAGCGTAAAAGAGGGGGTGGGGTCTGTGGGTATGATAACGATTGGGACAGATTGTTAAAAGATTAAAACCAATAGACATTCTGGCATTTGTCCCTATGAGTGCCACAAACAACCCTTAAATTGTTTTGAAAACTCTCATGAAGAACCTTCTGGTTCCAGGTAGAAACAATAACCGGTTCTACAGTTACAGTGCATTCGGAAAGTATTCAGACCCCTTCCCTTTTTTACACATTTTGTTACGTTATAGCCTTATTCTAAAATAGATTAAAACATTTTTTTCCCTCATCAATCTACACACAATACCCCATAATGACAAAGCAAAAGAAACAGAAATACCTTATTTAATATGTATTCAGACCCTTTGCTATGAGGCTCGAAATTCAGCTCAAGTGCATCCTGTTTCCATTGACCATCCTTGATTTGTTTCTAAAACTTGATTGGAGTCCACCTGTGGTAAATTCAATTGATTGGACATGATTTGGAAAGACACACACATGTCTATATAAGGTCCCACAGTTGACAGTGCATGTCAGCGCAAAAACCAAAGTCATGAGGTCGAAGGAATTGTCTGTAGAGCTCCGAGACAGGATTGTGTCGAGGCACAGATCTGGTGAAGGGTACCAAAACATTTCTGCAGCATTGAAGGTCCCGAAGAACACGGTGGCCTCCATCATTCTTAAATGGAAGAAGTTTGGAACCACCAAGACTCTTCCTAGAGCTGGCCGCCCGGCCAAACTGAGCAATCGGGGGAGAAGGGCCTTGGTCAG
Source organism: Coregonus lavaretus (assembly GCF_964263955.1). Classification (NCBI taxonomy): domain Eukaryota; kingdom Metazoa; phylum Chordata; class Actinopteri; order Salmoniformes; family Salmonidae; genus Coregonus; species Coregonus lavaretus. Next base: position 33,561 of record NW_028166864.1, read on the forward strand.
GGAGGTGACCAAGAACCAGATGGTCACTCTGACAGAGCTCCATAGTTCCTGTGTGGAGAAGGTAGAATCTTCCAGAAGGACAACCATCTCTGCAGCACTCCACCAATCAGGCCTTTATGGTAGAGTGGCCAGACGGAAGCCACTCCTCAGTAAAAGGCACATGACAGCCCGCTTGGAGTTTACCAAAAGGCACGTGAAGGACTCAGACCATGAGAAACAAGACTCTCTGGTCTGATGAAACCAAGATTGAACTCTTTGGCCTGAATGCCAAACGTCACGTCTGGAGGAAACCTGGCACCATCCCTACGAGACTAGTCAGGATCGAGGGAAAGATTAATGGAGCAAAGTACAGAGAGATCCTTGATGAAAACCTGCTCCAGAGCGCTCAGGACCTCAGACTGGGGCGAAGGTTCACCTTTCAACAGGACAATGACCCTAAGCACACAGCCAAGACAATGCAGGAGTGGCTTCGGGATAAGTCTCTGAATGTCCTTGAGTGGCCCAGCCAGAGCCCGGACTTGAACCTGATCGAACATCTCTGGAGAGACCTGAAAATAGCTGTGCAGCAACGCTCCCCATCCAACCTGACAGAGTATGAGAGGATCTGCAGAGAAGAATGGGAGAAACTCCCCAAATACAGGTGTGCCAAGCTTGTAGCGTCATACCCAAGAAGACTTGAGGCTGTAATTGCTGCCAACGGTGCTTCAACAAAGTACTGAGTAAAGGTTTTTAATACTTATTGAAATGTGATATTTCAATTTTTTATACATTTTGCAAAAATTTATAAAAAGCTGTTTTTGCTTTGTCATTATGGGGTATTGTATTGATGAGGGGGGAAAACAGCAATTTAATCTATTTTAGAATAAGGCTGTAACGTAACAACATTTGGAAAAAGTCAAGGGGTCTGAATACTTTCTGAATGCACTGTACATATATGATACTTTAGATGCGCTTACGGTTGTTAGGTACTCACATGGTAATGGTCAATACCTTTATGGGTAAAGGTGTAGTGTAATGGTACATTGTAAGGGTTGGTGTGAGGTGTGACCCAGGTGCGGTGCAGGATAGACAGTAGGCAGTAGGCAGAGATGGTGAAACAAGGATCTTTACTGGTGGTCCAAAAGCCAGGATACAAAATAACGGACTTGTCAAGATAAAAGAAAGGAGGAGAAAATTGGTCTCCAAAAACAGGCTGACAGCAAACATACGAAATACTAACTACGACTGAAAACAACAATGAAACAGGGAGAACACTTCTCGAGTACCTGTACATACGTCTCCGATCAGACACTGAGTAGTACTGCAGGACATAGAGAAACTAGCAGAGAAAACTGAGCAAGGGAACACAGGGAAGTGAGGGCATAAATACACAGGTGAACAGGTAGACACAGGTGAACAGGGAGACACAGGTGAACAGGGAGACACAGGTGAACAGGGAGACACAGGTGAACAGGTAGACACAGGTGAACAGGGAGACACAGGTGAACAGGGAGACACAGGTGAACAGGGAGACACAGGTGAACAGGTAGACACAGGTGAACAGGTAGACACAGGTGAACAGGTAGACACAGGTGACACCAATAGGATACTGATTAGTCCAGACTGTGAGTGAGGAGGTGCCTAAGGTTGTCGGAGGGTGACACCTAGTGGGCCGCTCCGGAACTGCGACCCCCCTCCCGTAACACTAGCCACTGGGATTTTTGCCCATTCTTGCAAAAGTATTCATCCCCCTTGGCTTTTTTTCCTATTTTGTTGCATTACAACCTGAAATTTAAATTAAGAGAAGGAACTGACAGCTCAAAAACATATCAATCGCTCACTAGCAGTGTGTGTGTGTGTGTGCAAGTGTGTTTGTCAAATGTGTGTGTGTGTGTGCGCTCCCTAATTACTTCACCTTGATATGTAGGTGGGGCAATGTGCCGGTTGTACTGCGGGCCTATTAGCATGTTGTATTTGTGCCATCTGTTACTGTTACTGTTTTGGTGTCTCCCGAGTGGCGCAGTGGTCTAAGGCATTGCATCGCAGTGCTAGCTGTGCCACTAGAGATCCTGGTTCGAATCCAGGCTCTGTCGTAGCCGGCCGCGACCGGGAGACCCATGGGGCGGCGCACAATTGGCCCAGCGTCGTCCAGGGTAGGGGAGGGAATGGCCGGCAGGGGATGTAGCTCAGTTGGTAGAGCATGGCATTTGCAATGCCAGGGTTGTGGGTTCGATAAAATAATGTATGTGCTAACTGTAAGTCGCTCTGGATAAGAGCGTCTGCTAAATGACTAAACTGTAACTGTAAACTGTTAAGTGATTTATGTTGATGAAGGTTGGGCACCTCATTTTTTTCCTAGTTATGTGTACAGTGCCTTCTGAAAGTATTCACACCCACTGACTTTTTCCACATTGTGTTGTGTTACAGCCTGAATTTGAAAATGGATTAAATTGAGATGTTTTGTCACTGGCCAACACACAATAGCCCATAATGTCAGAGTGGAATGATGTTTTTAGACATTTTTACAGATTAATAAAAAATGTAAAGCTAAAATGTCTTGAGTCATTAAATATTCAACCCCTTTGTTATGGCAAGCCTAAATACGTTCAAGAGTTAAACATTTCTTAACAATTCACATGATAATTAGCATGGACTAGGTTTGCAATAATAGTGTTTAACATGATTTTTGAATGATTACCTCATCTATAATAATATGCCATTTAGCAGACGCTTTTATCCAAAGCGACTTACAGTCATGCGTGCATACATTTTTGTGTATGGGTGGTCCCGGGGATCGAACCCACTACCCTGGCGTTACAAGCGCCATGCTCTACCAGCTGAGCTACAGAGGACCACATCTCTGTACCCCACACTCCCTTTGAGCATGGTGAAGTTATTCATTACACTTTGGATGGTGTATTACAGTTTTTCTCCATTGGTTTGGCTCATTTCTTGAAACAGAAATTACATTCTCAAAACTCTAAGATCATTTGGCAAAACAGTCTTACAGTTCAGCACAACACTATAGCTCACTTGCAAAAGCTCATATCTCTCCTAAAACTGTTCACTCATGCTTCAAAACTAAATTCCTTTCCCATATAAGGAGTCAGTGACACGAAAATGGCAAAGATCCTTCTCAATTGCTTTGGCTCATTTCTTGAAACAGACCGGACGTTCTCAACACTCTTGGTGCTTTAGCCAAAATAACGTGGATGGTTCGGCACAACACCATGGTTCACCTGCAAAAGCTCATACCTCTCCCAAAACAGTTCACGCATGTGTCAAAACTAAATTTCCTTCTCATTTAAACAGTCAGTGCCCCCAAAATGCTTCGTCCCTTTGGCATTGTGTAAGCACTGCAAGTCAAAATGTTTAGATGTTTTGTCACTATGGCAGAGGACCATTGAAATATCCCTCATGTCCACCTTTCAGTCTTAGCCCAGTCCTTCATTGACAATGGTTACTGTACTGTTTTTTGTCTAGCTAACAGAATACAATTGTGTATAAAACTGAAAAAAAAAATAGGATTTTAGGGTAAGAGTAGCCTCCAAGGTTTGACATCACACATTGCACTCATACTGCCAAGGAAATTGTAACCATTATCATTCACACACATAAAGTAACTTCCATACATCAGAGTAAAAAGAAAATGTATACAGCATAATATACTGTAATATAAACACACAAACAAAAAACAATGAAAATTATATGCAGCCTACAGTGCTGTAAATAAAGCTGGAGTTTCACAACTAACAGTTCTTCACTGGTCGCTGTCCTCACCCTCCTGGCCATCCACACGCTGCTGTCTGTCTGGCCACAGATTCTCGTCCACATCACAGCTTATATTCTCCCTTGCGATGCAACGAGGGAAGAAACGGCGTGCATGTTCCAAGGGATTCATATATGGTATTCATGGTATTATGTTCTTGACTAATTTTGACAATTGAACAGACTATTGTGCATGTGATGACTTATACAATGAAATGACGCTGACACGTTTTGGAGCGAACAACCATTAGACTGAGAATCAACAATCAGTTTAGATCAACAAGATCTATTCACTTGGAAATTGTGCTAAATGTAGGCTACCTGTACTTAATCATTTGCAAAGATGTACTGAGACATTGAGACATGTACTTAGACATTTGCAATTTGATGAAATGAATGAGAAATTCAATTCTGTTGTGAACAATTGCCAAGTGGTTTGGAGGTTTGTCCATGTAGTTTTGAGAATGTAATTTCTGTTTCAAGAAATGAGCCAAACCAATGGAGAAAAACTGTAATACACCCAGTCACTACAAAGATCAAATCAAATCAAATCAAATTGTATTGGTCACATATTTAGCAGATGTTATGGCGGGTGTTCCAACAGTGCAGTAGTATCTAACAATTCACAACAATACACACAATTCTAAAAGTAAAAGAATGGAATTAAGAAATATATCAATATTAGCAATGTCGGAGTGGCATTGACTAAAATACAGTAGAATAGAATACAGTATATACATATGAGATGAGTAAAGCAGTATGTAAACATTATTAAAGTGACTAGTGTTCCATTATTAAAGTGACCAGTGATTCCAAGTCTATGTATATGGGGCAGCAGCCTCTAAGGTGCAGGGTTGCGTAACCGGGTGGAAGCCAGCTAGTGATGGTTATTTAACAGTCTGATGGCCTTAAGATAGAAGGTGTTATTAATAATAATATATGCCATTTAGCAGACGCTTTTATCCAAAGCGACTTACAGTCATGCGTGCATAATTTTTTTTGTGTATGGGTGGTCCCGGGGATCGAACCCACTACCTTGGCGTTACAAGCGCCGTGCTCTACCAGCTGAGCTACAGAGGACCACATTAAGTCTCTAAGGCCCCAGCTTTGATGCACCTGTACTGACCTCGCCTTCTGGATGATAATGGGGTGAACAGGCCGTGGCTCGGGTGGTTGATGTCCTTGATGATCTTTTTGGCCTTCCTGTGACATCGGGTGCTGTAGGTGTCCTGAAGGGCAGGTAGTTTGCGCCCGGTGATGCGTTGGGCAGACCGAACCACCCTCTGGAGAGCCCTGCGGTTGCGGACGGTGCAGTTGCCGTACCAGGCGGTGATACAGCCCAACAGGATGCTCTCAATTGTGCATCTGTAAAAGTTTGTGAGGGTTTTAGGGGCCAAGACAAATTTATTCAGCCTCCTGAGGTTGAAGAGGCTCTGTGTTGAGGACCAGCGAAGTGGAGGTGTTGTTTCCTACCTTCACCACCTGGGGGCGGCCCGTCACGAAGTCCAGTACCCAGTTGCACAGGGCAGGGTTCAGACCCAGGGCCCCGAACTTAATGATGAATGATGCATCCTTCCAAACTCAGTTTCAGGAGAGGAAGGAAACCACTCTATTTTTATTCTGTACAGGCTTCCTTCTTTTCATCCTGTCATTTAGGTTAGTATTGTGGATTAATTACAATGTTGTTGATCCATCCTCAGTTTTCTCCCATCACAGTCATTAAACTCTGCAACTGTTTTAAAGTCACCATTGGCCTCATGGTGAAAATCCCTGAGCGGTTTCCTTCCTCTCCGGCAACTGAGTTAGGAAGGACGCCTGTATCTTTCTAGTCACTGGGTATATTGATACACCATCCAAAGTGTAATTAATAACTTCACCATGCTCAAAGAGATATTCAATGTCTGCTTTTTTATTTTTACTATCTACCAATAGGTGGCCTTCTTTGTGAGGCATTGGGGAAACCTCTCTGGTCATTGTGGTTGATATTCACTGCTCGACTGGGGGACATTACAGATAATTGTGTGTGTGGGGTACAGAGATGAGGTAGTCATTCAAAAATCATCTTTAAAACTATTATTGCACACAGAGTGAGTCCATGCAACTTATTATGTGAGTTGTTAAGCAAATGTTTACTCCTGAACTTATTTAGGCTTGCCACAACAAAGGGGTTGAATACTTATTGACTCAAGAAATTTCAGCTTTTCATTTTACCAATAGGTGCCCTTGTTTGCGAGGCATTGGAAAACCTCCCTGGTCTTTGTGGTTGAATCTGTGTATGAAATTCACTGCTCGACTGAGAGACCTTACAGATAAATGTACAGTGGGGAAAAAAAGTTTTTCGTCAGCCACCAATTGTGCAAGTTCTCCCACTTAAAAAGATGAGAGAGGCCTGTAATTTTCATCATAGGTCAACTATGACAGACAAATTGAGAAAGAAAAATCTAGAAAATCACATTGTAGGATTTTTAATGAATTTATTTGCAAATTATGGTGGAAAATAAGTATTTGGTCACCTACAAACAAGCAACATTTCTGGCTCTCACAGACCTGCAACTTCTTCTATAAGAGGCTCCTCTGTCCTCCACTCGTTACCTGTATTAATGGCACCTGTTTGAACTTGTTATCAGTATAAAAGACACCTGTCCACAACCTCAAACAGTCACACTCCAAACTCCACTATGGCCAAGACCAAAGAGCTGTCAACGGACACCAGAAACAAAATTGTAGACTTGCACCAGGCTGGGAAGACTGAATCTGGAATAGGTAAGCAGCTTGGTTTGAAGAAATCAACTGTGGGAGCAATTATTAGGAAATGGAAGACATACAAGACCACTGATAATCTCCCTTGATCTGGGGCTCCACGCAAGATCGCAAGATCTCACCCCGTGGGGTCAAAATGATCACAAGAACGGTGAGCAAAAATCCCAGAACCACACGGGGGGACCTAGTGAATGACCTGCAGAGAGCTGGGACCAAAGTAACAAAGCCTACCATCAGTAACACACTACGCCGCCAGGGACTCAAATCCTGCAGTGCCAGACGTGTCCCCCTGCTTAAGCAGGTACATGTCCAGGCCCATCTGAAGTTTGCTAGAGTGCATTTGGATGATCCAGAAGAGGATTGGGAGAATGTCATATGGTCGGTCAGATGAAACCAAAATATAACTTTTTGGTAAAAACTCAACTCGTCGTGGTTGGAGGACAAAGAATGCTGAGTTACATCCAAAGAACACCATACCTACTGTGAAGCATGGGGGTGGAAACATCATGCTTTGGGGCTGTTTTTCTGCAAAGGGACCAGGATGACTGATCCGTGTAAAGGAAAGAATGAATGGGGCCATGTATCGTGAGACTTTGAGTGAAAACCTCCTTCCATCAGCAAGGGCATTGAAGATGAAACGTGGCTGGGTCTTTCAGCATGACAATGATCCCAAACACACCGCCCGGGCAACGAAGGAGTGGCTTCGTAAGAAGCATTTCAAGGTCCTGGAGTGGCCTAGCCAGTCTCCAGATCTCAACCCCATAGAAAATCTTTGGAGGGAGTTGAAAGTCCTTGTTGCCCAGCAACAGCCCCAAAACATCACTGCTCTAGAGGAGATCTGCATGGAGGAATGGGCCAAAATACCAGCAACAGTGTTTTAAAAACCTTGTGAAGACTTACAGAAAACGTTTGACCTGTGTCATTGCCAACAAAGGGTATATAACAAAGTATTGAGAAACGTTTGTTATTGACCAAAAACATATTTTCCGTCATAGTTGACGTGTACCTATGATGAAAATTACAGGCCTCTCTCATCTTTTTAAGTGGGAGAACTTGCACAATTGGTGGCTGACTAAATACTTTTTTTCCCCACTGTATGTGTGGGGTACAGAGATGAGGTAGTCATTCAAAAAATCATGTTAAATAATATTACTGCACACAGACTGTTAAGCACATTTTTACTCCTGAAATTATTTAGGCTTGCCATAACAAAGGGGTTGAATACTTATTGACTCAAGTCATTTCAGCTTTTCATTTGTAATACATTTTCCTTAAAAAATATCTTTGACATTCTAGGGTATTGTGTGTAGGCAAGTGACACAACATCTCCATTTCATCCATTTTAAATTCAGTCTGTAACACAACAAAATATGGAAAAAGTCAAGGGGTTTGAATACTTTCAGAAGCTTTCTGACGCCACCCTCAAGAACCCCTTGATAACCTTTTTTATTCGAGTGTATTCTTAAAAAGGTCTACGTCAGCTCAAACTATTTTTTTTGCGGTTATGTTGACATTAATTCGTTTTATTTCATTTGTAGACATGATAGGCTAATCATCATTGTGTTCTTTCCCTCCAGATCCTCATTGGAACACGTCAGTATCAGTGAGTCCCTCTGGTCCAGTGATAGAGGGCAGTGCAGTGACTCTGACCTGCAGTAGCGATGCCAACCCACCAGTGATCGGATACTGCTGGTATTCAGTGAGAGGGGGTAATACCAGGGCTACAGGCTTTAGCCAGGTCCTGAAGACCAAAATCTGGGCGGACAATACCCACTTCTACTGCGAAGCCAAGAATATGTGTGGAACACAAAATTCGACGATCATTCAACTACATGTGCTGTGTAAGTGTAGTGGAGGTTGTTAAAGGAATCAAAGGACAGTTCCATGATGATTCTGTGGTCCTCTGTAGCTCAGTTAGTAGAGCAAAGCACTCCCTCAGCAAAGGTTTTAGGTTCAATTCCTAGGGCTAAAAGTGTCTGCTAAATGTCACGTACATTATATATACCAACTAGGCTTTAGCTCAGTTGGCTAATGTAGTCTGGAGTCGTTGAGATCTGTCGGTTACAGACTGTAAAGATACGTAAGCCTATATACAGTTGAAGTCGGAAGTTTACATACACTTAGGTTGGAGTCATTAAAACTCATTTTTCAACCACTCCACACATTTCTTGTTAACAAACTATAGTTTTGGCAAGTCCGTTAGGACATCTACTTTGTGCATGACACAAGTACATTTTCCAACAATTGTTTACAGACAGATTATTTCACTTATAATTCACTGCATCACAATTCCAGAGGGTCAGAAGTTTATAGACACTAAGTTGACTGTGCCTTTAAACAGCTTGGAAAATTCCAGAAAATGATGTCATGGCTTTAGAAGCTTCTGATAGGCTAATTGACATCATTTGAGTCATTTGGAGGTGTACCTGTGGATGTATTTCAAGGCCTACATTCAAACTCAATGCCTCTTTGCTTGACGTCATGGGAAAATCTAAATAAATCAGCCAAGACCTCAGAAAAAAAAAATCAAAATGCCTGAAGGTACCACGTTCATCTGTACAAACAATAGTACGCAAGTACTGGGACCATGGGACCACGCAGCCGTCATACTGCTCAGGAAGGAGACGCGTTCTGTCTCCTAGAGATGAATTTACTTTGGTGCGAAAAGTGCAAATCAATCCCAGAACAACAGCAAAGGACCTTGTGAAGATGCTGGAGGAAACAGTTACAAAAGTATCTATATCCACAGTAAAACGAGTCCTATATCGACATAACCTGAAAGGCCGCTCAGCAAGGAAGAAGCCACTGCTCCAAAACCGCCATAAAAAAGCCAGACTACGGTTTGCATCTGCACATGGGGACAAATATCATACTTTTTGAAGAAATGTCCTCTGGTCTGATGAAACAAAAATATAACTGTTCGGCCATAATGACCATCGTTATGTTTGGAGGAAAAAGGGGGTAGCTTGCAAGCCGAAGAACACCATCCCAACCATGAAGCACGGGGGTGTTAGCATCATGCTGTGGGGGTGCTTTGCTGCAGGAGGGACTGGTGCACTTCACAAAATAGATGGCATCATGAGGAAGTAATATTATGTGGATATATTGAAGCAACATCTCAAGACATCAGTCAGGAAGTTAAAGCTTGGTCGCAAATGGGTCTTCCAAATAGACAATGACCCCAAGCATACTTCAAAAGTTGTGGCAAAATGGCTTAAGGACAACAAAGTCAAGGTATTGGAGTGGCCATCACAAAGCCCTGACCTCAATCCTATAGAAAATGTGTGGGCAGAACTGAAAAAGTGTGTGCGAGCAAGGAGGCCTACAAACCTGACTCAGTTACACCAGCTCTGTCAGGAGGAATGGGCCAAAATTCACCCAACTTATTGTGGGAAGCTTGTGGAAGGCTACCCAAGACGTTTGACCCAAGTTAAACAATTTAAAGGCAATGCTACTGAATACTAATTGAGTGTATGTAAACTTCTGACCCACTGGGAATGTGATGAAAGAAATAAAAGCTGAAATAAATCATTCTCTCTACTATTATTCTGACATTTCACATTCTTAAAATAAAGTGGTGATCCTAACTGACCTAAGACAGGGAATTTTTACTAGGAATTAAATGTCAGGAATTGTGAAAAACTGAGTTTAAATGTATTTGGCTAAGGTGTACGTAAACTTCCGACTTCAACTGTAATACTTGTGTTAAAAGGCTTTAGCTCAGTGGGCTAACGAAGCCTTCAGTCACACATGCAGCATAACATTTGTATTGTCTATTTCCCTCCAGATGGTCCTAAAACCATGTCTGTGTCAGTCACCCCATCTGGACCAGTGTTTGACGGTGCAATGGTGAATCTGACCTGCAGCAGCAATGGCAACCCACCAGTAAGCAACTTCACCTGGTACAGTGTGAAGGGAGACCAGGTGGTACTGGTTGGGGTTAAGAAGAGGCAAGAGACCATGGTGTCTGCAGAAGTCCACCAGTTTTACTGTGAGGGCAGAAACGACCATGGAGAACAGAACTCACCCATGATAGAAGTGGTCGTACTCTGTATGTATACTGTAGTTACAAGACAAATTCAACCATCGACAAACATTTTTGGCAGTTATTTAACAATGTTGTTGTTGCTGCTGCTGTTGTTGTTGCTGCTGCTGCTGCTGTTGTTGTTGTTGTTGTTGTTGTTGTTGTTGTTGCTGCTGCTGCTCTTCTTCTTCTTCTTCTTCTTCTTCTTTATTAATGCAGACACCAATCCATCCCTCCAGATCCTCCTTGGAACACGTCAGTATCAGTGAGTCCCTCTGGTCCAGTGTTGAAGGGCAGTTCAGTGACTCTGACCTGCAGCAGCGATGCCAACCCACCAGTGTCCAGCTATAACTGGTACTCAGTGGACAAGAGCAAAACACGCACTGTAATAGGATCTGAACAGAACCTCACAGTAGCTAATGTTAATGGTAGTACACAGTACTACTGTAAGGCTAAGAATCAACACGGATCGGACAACTCAACATTGCTCCAGCTCGACATTCAGTGTAAGTTTTAATATCATAAACATCATATAATGTGCCCCCAAAACTCAGCTAACATTTCGTTGAATCAAGTCAGTGGTAATGTTTACCAAACTATGGGCACACTGGTGAGTCACACCCAAATTCTAGACCATGTCAACCACATTGCTTCCATTATCTGATGGATCACCAGAACATTTAAATGTCCCTTGGTGGTTCACGTCAAAACAATGCCTGGGAACCACTGATGAAAACACAATCTGATAAACACAGGCTAGTAATTCCACAATAGTCTTTTGTAGTGGTGTTAGTCACAGTAGTTATAGTAGTTATAGTAGTTATAGTAGTAGTAGTTATAGTAGTTATAGTAGTTATAGTAGTTATAGTAGTTATAGTAGTTATAGTAGTAGTAGTTATAGTAGTTATAGTAGTTGTAGTAGTTGTAGTAGTTGTAGTAGTTATAGGAGTTATAGTAGTTATAGTAGTTATAGTAGTCATAGTAGTTATAGTAGTTATAGTAGTTATAGTAGTCATAGTAGTCATAGTAGTTATAGTAGTCATAGTAGTTATAGTAGTTATAATAGTAGTTATAGTAGTTATAGTAGTTATAGTAGTTATAGTAGTTATAGGAGTTATAGTAGTAGTAGTAGTTATAGTAGTCGTGATAGTTATAGTAGTTATAGGAGTTATAGTAGTAGTAGTAGTTATAGTAGTTATAGTAGTCATAGTAGTTATAGTAGTTATAGTAGTTATAGTAGTTATAGGAGTTATAGTAGTAGTAGTAGTTATAGTAGTTATAGTAGTCATAGTAGTTATAGTAGTTAAAGTAGTTATAGGAGTTATAGTAGTAGTAGTAGTTATAGTAGTTATAGTAGTTATAGGAGTTATAGTAGTAGTAGTAGTTATAGTAGTTATAGTAGTCATAGTAGTTATAGTAGTTATAGTAGTTATAGTAGTCATAGTAGTCATAGTAGTTATAGTAGTCATAGTAGTTATAGTAGTTATAATAGTAGTTATAGTAGTTATAGTAGTTATAGTAGTTATAGTAGTTATAGGAGTTATAGGAGTTATAGTAGTAGTAGTAGTTATAGTAGTTATAGTAGTTATAGGAGTTATAGTAGTCATAGTAGTCATAGTAGTTATAGTAGTCATAGTAGTTATAGTAGTTATAATAGTAGTTATAGTAGTTATAGTAGTTATAGTAGTTATAGTAGTTATAGGAGTTATAGTAGTAGTAGTAGTTATAGTAGTCGTGATAGTTATAGTAGTTATAGGAGTTATAGTAGTAGTAGTAGTTATAGTAGTTATAGTAGTCATAGTAGTTATAGTAGTTATAGTAGTTATAGTAGTTATAGGAGTTATAGTAGTAGTAGTAGTTATAGTAGTTATAGTAGTCATAGTAGTTATAGTAGTTAAAGTAGTTATAGGAGTTATAGTAGTAGTAGTAGTTATAGTAGTTATAGTAGTTATAGGAGTTATAGTAGTAGTAGTAGTTATAGTAGTTATAGTAGTCATAGTAGTTATAGTAGTTATAGTAGTTATAGTAGTCATAGTAGTCATAGTAGTTATAGTAGTCATAGTAGTTATAGTAGTTATAATAGTAGTTATAGTAGTTATAGTAGTTATAGTAGTTATAGTAGTTATAGTAGTTATAGGAGTTATAGTAGTAGTAGTAGTTATAGTAGTCGTGATAGTTATAGTAGTTATAGGAGTTATAGTAGTAGTAGTAGTTATAGTAGTTATAGTAGTCATAGTAGTTATAGTAGTTATAGTAGTTATAGTAGTTATAGGAGTTATAGTAGTAGTAGTAGTTATTGTAGTTATAGTAGTTATAGTAGTCATAGTAGTTATAGTAGTTATAGTAGTTATAGTAGTCATAGTAGTTATAGTAGGTATAGTAGTCATAATAGTAGTAGTTATAGTAGTTATAAGTAGTCATAGTAGTTATAGTAGTTATAGTAGTCATAATAGTAGTAGTTATAGTAGTTATAGTAGTTATAGTAGTTATAGTAGTAGTAGTTATAGTAGTTATAGTAGTTATAGTAGTTATAGTAGTTATAGTAGTAGTAGTTATAGTAGTTATAGTAGTTGTAGTAGTTGTAGTAGTTGTAGTAGTTGTAGTAGTTATAGTAGTTATAGTAGTCATAGTAGTTATAGTAGTTATAGTAGTTATAGTAGTCATAGTAGTCATAGTAGTTATAGTAGTCATAGTAGTTATAGTAATTATAATAGTAGTTATAGTAGTTATAGTAGTTATAGTAGTTATAGTAGTTATAGGAGTTATAGTAGTAGTAGTAGTTATAGTAGTCGTGATAGTTATAGTAGTTATAGGAGTTATAGTAGTAGTAGTAGTTATAGTAGTTATAGTAGTCATAGTAGTTATAGTAGTTATAGTAGTTATAGTAGTTATAGGAGTTATAGTAGTAGTAGTAGTAGTTATAGTAGTTATAGTAGTCATAGTAGTTATAGTAGTTAAAGTAGTTATAGGAGTTATAGTAGTAGTAGTAGTTATAGTAGTTATAGTAGTTATAGGAGTTATAGTAGTAGTAGTAGTTATAGTAGTTATAGTAGTCATAGTAGTTATAGTAGTTATAGTAGTTATAGTAGTTATAGGAGTTATAGTAGTAGTAGTAGTTATAGTAGTTATAGTAGTCATAGTAGTTATAGTAGTTATAGTAGTTATAGTAGTTATAGGAGTTATAGTAGTAGTAGTAGTTATAGTAGTTATAGTAGTTATAGTAGTTATAGTAGTCATAGTAGTTATAGTAGTCGGATAAGTAGTAGTTATAGTAGTTATAGTAGTTGTAGTAGTCATAGTAGTTATAGTAGTTATAGTAGTTATAGTAGTTATAGTAGTCATAGTAGTTATAGTAGTTATAGTAGTTATAATATTAGTTATAGTAGTTATAGTAGTTATAGTAGTTATAGTAGTTATAGTAGTTAGTTATAGTAGTCATGGTAGTCATAGTAGTTATAGTAGTTATATTAGTCAGTTACAGTAGTCATGGTAGTCATAGTAGTCATAGTAGTTATAGTAGTCACACTAGTAGTAGTTATGGTAGTCATACCAGTAGTAGTTATGGTTGTTATAGTAGTTATAATAGTCATAGTTAGTCGTAGTAGTCATAATAGTTATAATAGTAGTTATGTTAGTCATACTAGTAGTGGTTATGGTAGTTATAGTAGTTATAGTAGTCATAATAGTTATAGTAGTCGTGATAGTTATAGTAGTCATAATAGTAGTAGTTATAGTAGTTATAGTAGTTATAGTAGTCATATTAGTTATAGTAGTTATTGTAGTTATAGTAGTCATATTAGTCATAGTAGTTATAGTAGTTATAGTAGTCATAGTAGTTATAGTAGTTATAGTAGTTATAGTAGTCATAGTAGTCATAGTAAGGGCGGCAGGTGGGTAAGAGCGTTGTGCCAGTAACCGAAAGGTCGCTGGTTCTAATCCCCGAGCCGACTAGGTGAAAAATCTGTCGATGTGCCCTTAAGCAAGGCACTTAACCCTAATTGCTCATGTAAGTCGCTCTGGATAAGAGCGTCTGCTAAATGACTAAAATGTAAAATGTAAAATAGTAGTTATAGTAGTTATAGTAGTCATAGTAGTCATAGTAGTCATAGTAGTTATAGTAGTCATAGTAGTTATAGTAGTTATAGTAGTTATAGTAGTCGTGATAGTTATAGTAGTCATAATAGTAGTAGTTATAGTAGTTATAGTAGTCATAGTAGTTATAGTAGTTATAGTAGTTATAGTAGATATAGTAGTTATGGTAGTTATAGTAGTCATAGTAGTTATAGTAGTTATAGTAGTTATAGTAGTCATAGTAGTCATAGTAGTTATAGTAGTCATAGTAGTTATAGTAATTATAATAGTAGTTATAGTAGTTATAGTAGTTATAGTAGTTATAGTAGTTATAGGAGTTATAGTAGTAGTAGTAGTTATAGTAGTCGTGATAGTTATAGTAGTTATAGGAGTTATAGTAGTAGTAGTAGTTATAGTAGTTATAGTAGTCATAGTAGTTATAGTAGTTATAGTAGTTATAGTAGTTATAGGAGTTATAGTAGTAGTAGTAGTTATAGTAGTTATAGTAGTCATAGTAGTTATAGTAGTTAAAGTAGTTATAGGAGTTATAGTAGTAGTAGTAGTAGTTATAGTAGTTATAGTAGTTATAGGAGTTATAGTAGTAGTAGTAGTAGTTATAGTAGTTATAGTAGTCATAGTAGTTATAGTAGTTATAGTAGTTATAGTAGTTATAGTAGTTATAGGAGTTATAGTAGTAGTAGTAGTTATAGTAGTTATAGTAGTCATAGTAGTTATAGTAGTTATAGTAGTTATAGTAGTTATAGGAGTTATAGTAGTAGTAGTAGTTATAGTAGTTATAGTAGTTATAGTAGTTATAGTAGTCATAGTAGTTATAGTAGTCGAATAAGTAGTAGTTATAGTAGTTATAGTAGTTGTAGTAGTCATAGTAGTTATAGTAGTTATAGTAGTTATAGTAGTTATAGTAGTCATAGTAGTTATAGTAGTTATAGTAGTTATAATATTAGTTATAGTAGTTATAGTAGTTATAGTAGTTATAGTAGTTATAGTAGTTAGTTATAGTAGTCATGGTAGTCATAGTAGTTATAGTAGTTATATTAGTCAGTTACAGTAGTCATGGTAGTCATAGTAGTCATACTAGTTATAGTAGTCATACTAGTAGTAGTTATGGTAGTTATAGCAGTTATAATAGTCACAGTAGTCATAGTAGTCATAATAGTCATAATAGCAGCTATAGTAGTCATACCAGTAGTAGTTATGGTTGTTATAGTAGTTATAATAGTCATAGTTAGTCGTAGTAGTCATAATAGTCATAATAGTAGTTATGTTAGTCATACTAGTAGTGGTTATGGTAGTTATAGTAGTTATAGTAGTCATAATAGTTATAGTAGTCGTGATAGTTATAGTAGTCATAATAGTAGTAGTTATAGTAGTTATAGTAGTTATAGTAGTCATATTAGTTATAGTAGTTATTGTAGTTATAGTAGTCATATTAGTCATAGTAGTTATAGTAGTTATAGTAGTCATAGTAGTTATAGTAGTTATAGTAGTTATAGTAGTCATAGTAGTCATAGTAAGGGCGGCAGGTGGGTAAGAGCGTTGTGCCAGTAACCGAAAGGTCGCTGGTTCTAATCCCCGAGCCGACTAGGTGAAAAATCTGTCGATGTGCCCTTAAGCAAGGCACTTAACCCTAATTGCTCATGTAAGTCGCTCTGGATAAGAGCGTCTGCTAAATGACTAAAATGTAAAATGTAAAATAGTAGTTATAGTAGTTATAGTAGTCATAGTAGTCATAGTAGTCATAGTAGTTATAGTAGTCATAGTAGTTATAGTAGTTATAGTAGTTATAGTAGTCGTGATAGTTATAGTAGTCATAATAGTAGTAGTTATAGTAGTTATAGTAGTCATAGTAGTTATAGTAGTTATAGTAGTTATAGTAGATATAGTAGTTATGGTAGTTATAGTAGTCATAGTAGTTATAGTAGTTATAGTAGTCATAGTAGTTATAGTAGTTATAGTAGTCATAGTAGTTATAGTAGTTATAGTAGTCATAGTAGTTATAGTAGTTATAGTAGTCATAATAGTAGTAGTTATAGTAGTTATAGTAGTCATAGTAGTTATAGTAGTTATAGTAGTCATAGTAGTTATAATAGTAGTAGTTATTGTAGTTATAGTAGTTATAGTAGTCATAGTAGTTATAGTAGTTATAGTAGTTATAGTAGTCATAGTAGTTATAGTAGGTATAGTAGTCATAATAGTAGTAGTTATAGTAGTTATAAGTAGTCATAGTAGTTATAGTAGTTATAGTAGTCATAATAGTAGTAGTTATAGTAGTTATAGTAGTCATAGTAGTTATAGTAGTTATAGTATTCATAGTAGTTATAGTAGTCGTGATAGTTATAGTAGTCATAATAGTAGTAGTTATAGTAGTTATAATAGTTTTTGTAGTCATAGTAGTTATAGTAGTTATAGTAGTTATAGTAGTCATAGTAGTTTTAGTAATCATATTAGTCATAATAGTAGTAGTTATAGTAGTTATAGTAGTTATAGTAGTCGTGATAGTTATAGTAGTCATAATAGTAGTAGTTATAGTAGTTATAGTAGTCATAGTAGTTATAGTAGTTATAGTAGTCATAATAGTAGTAGTTATAGTAGTTATAGTAGTCATAGTAGTTATAGTAGTTATAGTATTCATAGTAGTTATAGTAGTCGTGATAGTTATAGTAGTCATAATAGTAGTAGTTATAGTAGTTATAATAGTTTTTGTAGTCATAGTAGTTATAGTAGTTATAGTAGTTATAGTAGTCATAGTAGTTTTAGTAATCATATTAGTCATAATAGTAGTAGTTATAGTAGTTATAGTAGTTATAGTAGTCGTGATAGTTATAGTAGTCATAATAGTAGTAGTTATAGTAGTTGTAGTAGTCATAGTAGTCATAGTAGTTATAGTATTCATAGTAGTTATAGTAGTTATAGTAGTCATAGTAGTTATAGTAGTTATAGTAGTTATATTAGTTATAGTAGTTATAGTAGTTATAGTAGTTATAGTAGTCGTGATAGTTATAGTAGTCATAATAGTAGTAGTTATAGTAGTTATAATAGTTTTTGTAGTCATAGTAGTTATAGTAGTTATAGTAGTCGTGATAGTTATAGTAGTTATAGTAGTTATAGTAGTTATAGTAGTTATAGTAGTCATAGTAGTTATAGTAGTCATAATAATAGTAGTTATAGTAGTTATAATAGTTTTTGTAGTCATAGTAGTTATAGTAGTCATAGTAGTTATAGTAGTCATAGTAGTTATAGTAGTTATAGTAGTTATAGTAGTCGTGATAGTTATAGTAGTCGTAATAGTAGTAGTTATAGTAGTTATAATAGTTTTTGTAGTCATAGTATTTATAGAAGTAATAGTAGTTATAGTAGTCATAGTAGTTTTAGTAATCATATTAGTCATAATAGTAGTAGTTATAGTAGTTATAGTAGTTATAGTAGTCGTGATAGTTATAGTAGTCATAATAGTAGTAGTTATAGTAGTTATAGTAGTTATAGTAGTCGTGATAGTTATAGTAGTCATAATAGTAGTAGTTATAGTAGTTATAGTAGTTGTGGTAGTCATAGTAGTTATAGTAGTCATAGTAGTTATAGTAGTTATAGTAGTCATAGTAGTTATAGTAGTCGTGATAGTTATAGTAGTCATAATAGTAGTAGTTATAGTAGTTATAATAGTTTTTGTAGTCATAGTAGTTATAGTAGTCATAGTAGTTATAGTAGTCATAATAGTAGTAGTTATAGTAGTCGTAATAGTAGTAGTCATAGTAATCATAGTAGTAGTAGCAGTAGTAGTAGTAGTAGTAGTAGTAGTAACAATAGTAGTAGTAGTAGTAGTAGTAGTAGTAGTAGTATTAACAATAGTAGTAGTAGTAGTAGTAGTAACAATAGTAGTAGTAGTAGTAGTAGTAGTAGTAGTAGTAGTAGTAACAATAGTAGTAGTAGTATTAGTAGTAGTATTAACAATAGTAGTAGTAGTAGTAGTAGTAGCAGCAGTATTAGTAGTAGTAGCAGCAGCAGTAGTAGTAGTAGTAGTAGTAGTAGTAACAATAGTAGTAGTAGTAGTAGTAGTAGTAGTAGTAGTAGTATTAACAATAGTAGTAGTAGTAGTAGTAGTAGTAGTAGTAGTAGTAGTAGTAGTAGTAACAATAGTAGTAGTAGTAGTAGTAGTAGTAGTAGTAGTAGTAGTAACAATAGTAGTAGTAGTATTAGTAGTAGTATTAACAATAGTAGTAGTAGTAGTAGCAGCAGTAGTAGTAGTAGTAGCAGCAGTAGTAGTAGTAGTAGTAGTAGTAGTAGTAGTAGTAGTAGTAGTAGTAGTAGTAACAATAGTAGTAGTAGTAGTAGTAGTAGTAGTAGTAGTAGTAGTAGTAGTAGTAGAGGTAGTAGTAGTAGTAGTAGTAGTAGTAACAATAGTAGTAGTAGTAGTAGTAGTAGTAGTAGTAGTAGTAGTAGTAGTAGTAGTAACAATAGTAGTAGTAGTAGTAGTAACAATAGTAGTAGTAACAATAGTAGTAGTAGTAGTAGTAGTAGTAGTAACAATAGTAGTAGTATTAGTAGTAGTAGTAGTAGTAGTAGTAACAATAGTAGTAGTAGTAGTAGTAGTAGTAGTAGTAGTAGTAGTATTAGTAGTAGTAACAATAGTAGTAGTAGTAGTAGTAGTAGTAGTAGTAGTAGTAGTAGTAGTAGTAGTAGTAACAATAGTAGTAGTAGTATTAGTAGTAGTATTAACAATAGTAGTAGTAGTAGTAGTAGTAGTAGCAGCAGTAGTAGTAGTAGTAACAATAGTAGTAGTAGTAGTAGTAGTAGTAGTAGTAGTAGTAGTAGTAGTAGTAGTAGTAGTAGTAGTAGTAACAATAGTAGTAGTAGTATTAGTAGTAGTATTAACAATAGTAGTAGTAGTAGTAGTAGTAGCAGCAGTAGTAGTAGTAGTAGCAGCAGTAGTAGTAGTAGTAGTAGTAGTAGTAGTAGTAGTAGTAGTAGTAGTAACAATAGTAGTAGTAGTAGTAGTAGTAGTAGTAGTAGTAGTAGTAGTAGTAGTATAGGTAGTAGTAGTAGTAGTAGTAACAATAGTAGTAGTAGTAGTAGTAGTAGTAGTAGTAGTAACAATAGTAGTAGTAGTAGTAGTAACAATAGTAGTAGTAGTAGTAGTAGTAGTAGTAGTAGTAGTAGTATAGGTAGTAGTAGTAGTAGTAGTAACAATAGTAGTAGTAGTAGTAGTAGTAGTAGTAGTAGTAACAATAGTAGTAGTAGTAGTAGTAACAATAGTAGTAGTAGTAGTAGTAGTAGTAGTAACAATAGTAGTAGTAGTAGTAGTAGTAGTAGTAGTAGTAGTAGTAACAATAGTAGTAGTAGTATTAGTAGTAGTATTAACAATAGTAGTAGTAGTAGTAGTAGTAGCAGCAGTATTAGTAGTAGTAGCAGCAGCAGTAGTAGTAGTAGTAGTAGTAGTAGTAACAATAGTAGTAGTAGTAGTAGTAGTAGTAGTAGTAGTATTAACAATAGTAGTAGTAGTAGTAGTAGTAGTAGTAGTAGTAGTAGTAGTAGTAGTAGTAACAATAGTAGTAGTAGTAGTAGTAGTAGTAGTAGTAGTAGTAGTAGTAGTAACAATAGTAGTAGTAGTATTAGTAGTAGTATTAACAATAGTAGTAGTAGTAGTAGCAGCAGTAGTAGTAGTAGTAGCAGCAGTAGTAGTAGTAGTAGTAGTAGTAGTAGTAGTAGTAGTAGTAGTAGTAGTAACAATAGTAGTAGTAGTAGTAGTAGTAGTAGTAGTAGTAGTAGTAGTAGTAGAGGTAGTAGTAGTAGTAGTAGTAGTAGTAACAATAGTAGTAGTAGTAGTAGTAGTAGTAGTAGTAGTAGTAGTAGTAGTAACAATAGTAGTAGTAGTAGTAGTAACAATAGTAGTAGTAACAATAGTAGTAGTAGTAGTAGTAGTAGTAGTAACAATAGTAGTAGTATTAGTAGTAGTAGTAGTAGTAGTAGTAACAATAGTAGTAGTAGTAGTAGTAGTAGTAGTAGTAGTAGTAGTAGTATTAGTAGTAGTAACAATAGTAGTAGTAGTAGTAGTAGTAGTAGTAGTAGTAGTAGTAGTAGTAGTAGTAGTAGTAACAATAGTAGTAGTAGTATTAGTAGTAGTATTAACAATAGTAGTAGTAGTAGTAGTAGTAGTAGCAGCAGTAGTAGTAGTAGTAGCAGCAGTAGTAGTAGTAGTAGTAGTAGTAGTAGTAGTAGTAGTAGTAACAATAGTAGTAGTAGTAGTAGTAGTAGTAGTAGTATTAACAATAGTAGTAGTAGTAGTAGTAGTAGTAGTAGTAGTAGTAGTAGTAGTAACAATAGTAGTAGTAGTAGTAGTAGTAGTAGTATTAGTAGTAGTAGTAGTAGTAGTAGTAACAATAGTAGTAGTAGTAGTAGTAGTAGTAGTAGTAGTAGTAGTATTAGTAGTAGTAACAATAGTAGTAGTAGTAGTAGTAGTAGTAGTAGTAGTAGTAGTAGTAGTAGTAGTAGTAACAATAGTAGTAGTAGTATTAGTAGTAGTATTAACAATAGTAGTAGTAGTAGTAGTAGTAGTAGCAGCAGTAGTAGTAGTAGTAGCAGCAGTAGTAGTAGTAGTAGTAGTAGTAGTAGTAGTAGTAGTAGTAACAATAGTAGTAGTAGTAGTAGTAGTAGTAGTAGTATTAACAATAGTAGTAGTAGTAGTAGTAGTAGTAGTAGTAGTAGTAGTAGTAGTAACAATAGTAGTAGTAGTAGTAGTAGTAGTAGTAGTAGTAGTAGTAGTAGTAGTAGTAGTAGTAGTAGTAACAATAGTAGTAGTAGTATTAGTAGTAGTATTAACAATAGTAGTAGTAGTAGTAGTAGTAGCAGCAGTAGTAGTAGTAGTAGCAGCAGTAGTAGTAGTAGTAGTAGTAGTAGTAGTAGTAGTAGTAGTAGTAGTAACAATAGTAGTAGTAGTAGTAGTAGTAGTAGTAGTAGTAGTAGTAGTAGTATAGGTAGTAGTAGTAGTAGTAGTAACAATAGTAGTAGTAGTAGTAGTAGTAGTAGTAGTAGTAACAATAGTAGTAGTAGTAGTAGTAACAATAGTAGTAGTAGTAGTAGTAGTAGTAGTAGTAGTAGTAGTATAGGTAGTAGTAGTAGTAGTAGTAACAATAGTAGTAGTAGTAGTAGTAGTAGTAGTAGTAGTAACAATAGTAGTAGTAGTAGTAGTAACAATAGTAGTAGTAGTAGTAGTAGTAGTAGTAACAATAGTAGTAGTAGTAGTAGTAGTAGTAGTAGTAGTAGTAGTAGTAGTAGTAGTAGTAGTAACAATAGTAGTAGTAGTAGTAGTAGTAGTAGTAGTAGTAGTAGTAGTAGTAGTAGTAGTAGTAGTAGTAGTAGTAGTTGTAGTAACAATAGTAGTAGTAGTAGTAGTAACAATAGTAGTAGTAGTAGTAGTAGTAGTAGTAGTAGTAGTAGTAGTAGTAGTAGTAGTAGTAGTAGTAGTAACAATAGTAGTAGTAGTAGTAGTAGTAGTAGTAGTAGTAGTAGTAGTAGTAGTAGTAGTAGTAGTAGTAGTAGTAGTAGTAACAATAGTAGTAGTTTTGCTTACAGAGTGTATTTGCCTCTTTGTCTCCATCCCTCCAGATCCTCCTTGGAACACGTCAGTATCAGTGAGTCCCTCTGGTCCAGTGATAGAGGGCAGTGCAGTGACTCTGACCTGCAGTAGCGATGCCAACCCACCAGTGATCAGCTACTGCTGGTATTCAGTGAGAGGGGGTAAGGTGGACTTTGTTGCCTCTGGACAAAAACTCATCCTGGCCGTAATTCATGTTATTGACGGAGGAGAATACTACTGTGAAGCCCGTAATCCGCATGGAGAGGACCAGTCAGCATCTACAAACGCATCTATGGAGTGTAAGTAAGGTTGCAAAATTCCGTAACTTTCCCAAAATTACCAGCTCTTTTTTCAATCCTGTTGGGAGATTTTGGGAAAGTTATCAGAATTGTGTAACCCTAGGTGTAACCATAAGTGTAGGTGATTGTTTTTCTACTCAATCAAACATTTGAAACCTTGTTCATAAAAACAAGTATTGATAGCAATCAGAGTGCTAGAATAAAACAGTATGATTTATCAAAGTTTCAAAAGATATAATAAAATAAAGGTAAAGGTCAGAATTTAATACAATGAGAAAATATGAATTCCTCTCCTCCTTCTCCTGTCTCTTGTTTCTAGTTGCTCCTCAGATCTCATCCTCCTCTCGCTGCCTCCGCTCCAGTTCTCAGATCAGCTGCACCTGTGACAGCCACGCTAACCCCGCCCCCTCGGTGCAGTGGCGTCTGTCTGGCCGACATGTCAATCATTCCACAGCCACGCCCATCAGGGAGGAGCCTCTGGGCAGAATTGGCCTCAGGAGCACTCTGACCATCCATCAATCACAAGCAGACACACCCGCTGCACTCTGCCTCAGCTCCAACTCTCAGGGCTCTGCCAGTCTGCAGCTTTGTGTCGCCTCCACAGGTAAGACACACCTCCACAGGTAAGACACACCTCAATAGGCAAGACACACCTCCACAGGTAAGACACACCTCCATAGGTAAGACACACCTCCTCAGGTAAGACACACCTCCATAGGTAAGACACACCTCCACAGGTAAGACACAGGTAAGACACACCTCCACAGGTAAGACACAGGTAAGACACACCTCCACAGGTAAGACACAGGTAAGACACACCTCCACAGGTAAGACACACCTCCACATGTAAGACACACCTCCACAGGTAAGACACACCTTCACAGGTATGTGGTCCTCTGTAGCTCAGCTGGTAGAGCACGGCGCTTGTAACGCCAAGGTAGTGGGTTCGATCCCCGGGACCACCCATACAAAAAAAAAATGTATGCTCGCATGACTGTAAGTCGCTTTGGATAAAAGCGTCTGCTAAATGGCATATTATTATTATTATTATTATTATTAAGACACACCTGGGTAGGTAAAGGGTCAGGTGAGAGAGATAAAGAAGGATAACTCCAACTGTCAGGGCTCTGCCAGGCTGCACACGTAAGAGGAGACTAGGGCAGGTAAGACACAACTGGACAGGTGTGAGGCGACAGTTGAGAAAGACAGATGGAGCTGAAGAGGAACAGCAACCCCTGAGGAAGGATAGCTTAGAGAGTTCAACATTAACAGGGAAGACACACCTGGACAGGTAACAAGGGAGAGAGATTGGGACAGGTGAAAGAGCTGAAGAAGAACAGACAGAAACTGGTCTCCCAATCTCTTTCATATGTCATCATTCTGACCACAGGTTACCAGGTGCTGTCTCTGTTGATTGGGGCTGGGGCAGGAGCTGCTGGGATGCTGTTGCTGGGTGTCGTAATATTTGTTATTGCCAGGTCAGTCACACATCCCTCATACCATGCTGCTAACTGTATTAACTCTGTACATAACATTATCCTGTTGAGTATCTATATTATTTGGCAGACATCAGCCCAACATGAGTCAACATTTCAGATTTATTGAAGTCCGTTTTTGTGGTTTTGTGGTTAGCCACACAGGAGACTGATGTATGGTTGTAAAGACAGGAGACTGATGTATGGTTGTAAACACAGGAGACTGATGTATGGTTGTAAACACAGGAGACTGATGTATGGTTGTAAACACAGGAGACTGATGTATGGTTGTAAACACAGGAGATGGTTGTAAACACAGGAGACTGATGTATGGTTGTAAACACAGGAGATGGTTGTAAACACAGGAGACTGATGTTTGGTTGTAAACACAGGAGACTGATGTATGGTTGAAACACAGGAGACTGATGTTTGGTTGTAAACACAGGAGACTGATGTTTGGTTGTAAACACAGGAGACTGATGTTTGGTTGTAAACACAGGAGACTGATGTATGGTTGTAAACACAGGAGACTGATGTTTGGTTGTAAACACAGGAGACTGATGTATGGTTGTAAACACAGGAGATGGTTGTAAACACAGGAGATGGTTGTAAACACAGGAGACTGATGTTTGGTTGTAAACACAGGAGACTGATGTTTGGTTGTAAACACAGGAGACTGATGTATGGTTGTAAACACAGGAGACTGATGTATGGTTGTAAACACAGGAGACTGATGTATGGTTGTAAACACAGGAGACTGATGTATGGTTGTAAACACAGGAGACTGATGTATGGTTGTAAACACAGGAGACTGATGTATGGTTGTAAACACAGGAGACTGATGTATGGTTGTAAACACAGGAGATGGTTGTAAACACAGGAGACTGATGTATGGTTGTAAACACAGGAGATGGTTGTAAACACAGGAGACTGATGTTTGGTTGTAAACACAGGAGACTGATGTATGGTTGTAAACACAGGAGACTGATGTTTGGTTGTAAACACAGGAGACTGATGTTTGGTTGTAAACACAGGAGACTGATGTATGGTTGTAAACACAGGAGACTGATGTTTGGTTGTAAACACAGGAGACTGATGTATGGTTGTAAACACAGGAGATGGTTGTAAACACAGGAGATGGTTGTAAACACAGGAGACTGATGTTTGGTTGTAAACACAGGAGACTGATGTTTGGTTGTAAACACAGGAGACTGATGTTTGGTTGTAAACACAGGAGACTGATGTTTGGTTGTAAACACAGGAGACTGATGTTTGGTTGTAAACACAGGAGACTGATGTATGGTTGTAAACACAGGAGACTGATGTTTGGTTGTAAACACAGGAGACTGATGTATGGTTGTAAACACAGGAGACTGATGTATGGTTGTAAACACAGGAGACTGATGTATGGTTGTAAACACAGGAGACTGATGTATGGTTGTAAACACAGGAGACTGATGTATGGTTGTAAACACAGGAGACTGATGTATGGTTGTAAACACAGGAGACTGATGTATGGTTGTAAACACAGGAGACTGATGTATGGTTGTAAACACAGGAGACTGATGTATGGTTGTAAACACAGGAGACTGATGTATGGTTGTAAACACAGGAGATGGTTGTAAACACAGGAGACTGATGTATGGTTGTAAACACAGGAGATGGTTGTAAACACAGGAGACTGATGTTTGGTTGTAAACACAGGAGACTGATGTATGGTTGTAAACACAGGAGACTGATGTTTGGTTGTAAACACAGGAGACTGATGTTTGGTTGTAAACACAGGAGACTGATGTATGGTTGTAAACACAGGAGACTGATGTTTGGTTGTAAACACAGGAGACTGATGTATGGTTGTAAACACAGGAGATGGTTGTAAACACAGGAGATGGTTGTAAACACAGGAGACTGATGTTTGGTTGTAAACACAGGAGACTGATGTTTGGTTGTAAACACAGGAGACTGATGTTTGGTTGTAAACACAGGAGACTGATGTTTGGTTGTAAACACAGGAGACTGATGTATGGTTGTAAACACAGGAGACTGATGTATGGTTGTAAACACAGGAGACTGATGTTTGGTTGTAAACACAGGAGACTGATGTAAGGTTGTAAACACAGGAGACTGATGTTTGGTTGTAAACACAGGAGACTGATGTATGGTTGTAAACACAGGACACTGATGTATGGTTGTAAACACAGGAGACTGATGTTTGGTTGTAAACACAGGAGACTGATGTATGGTTGTAAACACAGGAGACTGATGTTTGGTTGTAAACACAGGAGACTGATGTATGGTTGTAAACACAGGAGATGGTTGTAAACACAGGAGACTGATGTTTGGTTGTAAACACAGGAGATGGTTGTAAACACAGGAGACTGATGTTTGGTTGTAAACACAGGAGACTGATGTTTGGTTGTAAACACAGGAGACTGATGTTTGGTTGTAAACACAGGAGACTGATGTTTGGTTGTAAACACAGGAGACTGATGTTTGGTTGTAAACACAGGAGACTGATGTATGGTTGTAAACACAGGAGACTGATGTATGGTTGTAAACACAGGAGACTGATGTTTGGTTGTAAACACAGGAGACTGATGTTTGGTTGTAAACACAGGAGACTGATGTATGGTTGTAAACACAGGAGACTGATGTATGGTTGTAAACACAGGAGACGGATGTATGGTTGTAAACACAGGAGACTGATGTTTGGTTGTAAACACAGGAGACTGATGTTTGGTTGTAAACACAGGAGACTGATGTATGGTTGTAAACACAGGAGACTGATGTTTGGTTGTAAACACAGGAGACTGATGTATGGTTGTAAACACAGGAGACTGATGTATGGTTGTAAACACAGGAGACTGATGTATGGTTGTAAACACAGGAGACTGATGTATGGTTGTAAACACAGGAGACTGATGTATGGTTGTAAACACAGGAGACTGATGTATGGTTGTAAACACAGGAGACTGATGTATGGTTGTAAACACAGGAGACTGATGTATGGTTGTAAACACAGGAGACTGATGTATAGTTGTAAACACAGGAGACTGATGTATGGTTGTAAACACAGGAGACTGATGTATGGTTGTAAACACAGGAGACTGATGTATGGTTGTAAACACAGGAGACTGATGTATGGTTGTAAACACAGGAGACTGATGTATGGTTGTAAACACAGGAGATGGTTGTAAACACAGGAGACTGATGTTTGGTTGTAAACACAGGAGATGGTTGTAAACACAGGAGACTGATGTTTGGTTGTAAACACAGGAGACTGATGTATGGTTGTAAACACAGGAGACTGATGTTTGGTTGTAAACACAGGAGACTGATGTATGGTTGTAAACACAGGAGACTGATGTATGGTTGTAAACACAGGAGCCTGATGTATGGTTGTAAACACAGGAGACTGATGTATGGTTGTAAACACAGGAGACTGATGTTTGGTTGTAAACACAGGAGACTGATGTATGGTTGTAAACACAGGAGACTGATGTATGGTTGTAAACACAGGAGACTGATGTATGGTTGTAAACACAGGAGACTGATGTTTGGTTGTAAACACAGGAGACTGATGTATGGTTGTAAACACAGGAGACTGATGTATGGTTGTAAACACAGGAGACTGATGTATGGTTGTAAACACAGGAGACTGATGTATGGTTGTAAACACAGGAGACTGATGTATGGTTGTAAACACAGGAGACTGATGTTTGGTTGTAAACACAGGAGACTGATGTATGGTTGTAAACACAGGAGATGGTTGTAAACACAGGAGATGGTTGTAAACACAGGAGACTGATTTTTGGTTGGAAACACAGGAGACTGATTTTTGGTTGTAAACACAGGAGACTGATGTTTGGTTGTAAACACAGGAGACTGATGTATGGTTGTAAACACAGGAGACTGATGTTTGGTTGTAAACCCAGGAGACTGATGTATGGTTGTAAACACAGGAGACTGATGTATGGTTGTAAACACAGGAGATGGTTGTAAACACAGGAGATGGTTGTAAACACAGGAGACTGATGTTTGGTTGTAAACACAGGAGACTGATGTTTGGTTGTAAACACAGGAGACTGATGTTTGGTTGTAAACACAGGAGACTGATGTATGGTTGTAAACACAGGAGACTGATGTATGGTTGTAAACACAGGAGACTGATGTTTGGTTGTAAACACAGGAGACTGATGTATGGTTGTAAACACAGGAGACTGATGTTTGGTTGTAAACACAGGAGACTGATGTATGGTTGTAAACACAGGAGACTGATGTATGGTTGTAAACACAGGAGACTGATGTATGGTTGTAAACACA
This sequence comes from Coregonus lavaretus, assembly GCF_964263955.1. Lineage (NCBI taxonomy): Eukaryota > Metazoa > Chordata > Actinopteri > Salmoniformes > Salmonidae > Coregonus > Coregonus lavaretus. The sequence continues at coordinate 61,851 of NW_028166864.1, forward strand.
GGAGACTGATGTATGGTTGTAAACACAGGAGACTGATGTTTGGTTGTAAACACAGGAGACTGATGTATGGTTGTAAACACAGGAGATGGTTGTAAACACAGGAGACTGATGTTTGGTTGTAAACACAGGAGATGGTTGTAAACACAGGAGACTGATGTTTGGTTGTAAACACAGGAGACTGATGTTTGGTTGTAAACACAGGAGACTGATGTTTGGTTGTAAACACAGGAGACTGATGTATGGTTGTAAACACAGGAGACTGATGTATGGTTGTAAACACAGGAGACTGATGTATGGTTGTAAACACAGGAGACTGATGTATGGTTGTAAACACAGGAGACTGATGTATGGTTGTAAACACAGGAGACTGATGTTTGGTTGTAAACACAGGAGACTGATGTATGGTTGTAAACACAGGAGACTGATGTTTGGTTGTAAACACAGGAGACTGATGTATGGTTGTAAACACAGGAGATGGTTGTAAACACAGGAGACTGATGTTTGGTTGTAAACACAGGAGATGGTTGTAAACACAGGAGACTGATGTTTGGTTGTAAACACAGGAGACTGATGTTTGGTTGTAAACACAGGAGACTGATGTTTGGTTGTAAACACAGGAGACTGATGTTTGGTTGTAAACACAGGAGACTGATGTATGGTTGTAAACACAGGAGACTGATGTATGGTTGTAAACACAGGAGACTGATGTTTGGTTGTAAACACAGGAGACTGATGTATGGTTGTAAACACAGGAGACTGATGTTTGGTTGTAAACACAGGAGACTGATGTATGGTTGTAAACACAGGAGACTGATGTATGGTTGTAAACACAGGAGACTGATGTATGGTTGTAAACACAGGAGACTGATGTATGGTTGTAAACACAGGAGACTGATGTTTGGTTGTAAACACAGGAGACTGATGTATGGTTGTAAACACAGGAGATGGTTGTAAACACAGGAGACTGATGTATGGTTGTAAACACAGGAGACTGATGTATGGTTGTAAACACAGGAGACTGATGTATGGTTGTAAACACAGGAGACTGATGTTTGGTTGTAAACACAGGAGACTGATGTTTGGTTGTAAACACAGGAGACTGATGTTTGGTTGTAAACACAGGAGACTGATGTTTGGTTGTAAACACAGGAGACTGATGTTTGGTTGTAAACACAGGAGACTGATGTTTGGTTGTAAACACAGGAGACTGATGTATGGTTGTAAACACAGGAGACTGATGTATGGTTGTAAACACAGGAGACTGATGTATGGTTGTAAACACAGGAGACTGATGTATGGTTATAAACACAGGAGACTGATGTATGGTTGTAAACACAGGAGACTGATGTATGGTTGTAAACACAGGAGACTGATGTATGGTTGTAAACACAGGAGATGGTTGTAAACACAGGAGACTGATGTATGGTTGTAAACACAGGAGACTGATGTATGGTTGTAAACACAGGAGACTGATGTATGGTTGTAAACACAGGAGACTGATGTATGGTTGTAAACACAGGAGACTGATGTATGGTTGTAAACACAGGAGACTGATGTATGGTTGTAAACACAGGAGACTGATGTTTGGTTGTAAACACAGGAGACTGATGTATGGTTGTAAACACAGGAGCCTGATGTTTGGTTGTAAACACAGGAGACTGATGTATGGTTGTAAACACAGGAGACTGATGTTTGGTTGTAAACACAGGAGATGGTTGTAAACACAGGAGACTGATGTTTGGTTGTAAACACAGGAGACTGATGTTTGGTTGTAAACACAGGAGACTGATGTTTGGTTGTAAACACAGGAGACTGATGTATGGTTGTAAACACAGGAGATGGTTGTAAACACAGGAGACTGATGTTTGGTTGTAAACACAGGAGACTGATGTATGGTTGTAAACACAGGAGACTGATGTTTGGTTGTAAACACAGGAGACTGATGTATGGTTGTAAACACAGGAGATGGTTGTAAACACAGGAGACTGATGTTTGGTTGTAAACACAGGAGATGGTTGTAAACACAGGAGACTGATGTTTGGTTGTAAACACAGGAGACTGATGTTTGTTTGTAAACACAGGAGACTGATGTATGGTTGTAAACACAGGAGATGGTTGTAAACACAGGAGACTGATGTATGGTTGTAAACACAGGAGACTGATGTATGGTTGTAAACACAGGAGACTGATGTATGGTTGTAAACACAGGAGACTGATGTATGGTTGTAAACACAGGAGACTGATGTATGGTTGTAAACACAGGAGACTGATGTATGGTTGTAAACACAGGAGACTGATGTTTGGTTGTAAACACAGGAGACTGATGTTTGGTTGTAAACACAGGATACTGATGTTTGGTTGTAAACACAGGAGACTGATGTTTGGTTGTAAACACAGGAGACTGATGTATGGTTGTAAACACAGGAGACTGATGTATGGTTGTAAACACAGGAGACTGATGTATGGTTGTAAACACAGGAGACTGATGTATGGTTGTAAACACAGGAGACTGATGTATGGTTGTAAACACAGGAGACTGATGTATGGTTGTAAACACAGGAGACTGATGTATGGTTGTAAAGACAGGAGGCTGATGTATGGTTGTAAACACAGGAGACTGATGTATGGTTGTAAACACAGGAGACTGATGTATGGTTGTAAACACAGGAGACTGATGTATGGTTGTAAACACAGGAGACTGCATGCCAAGACAACCTGGGATCTGAAACCGGAGGACATAACAGAGCTCATCCTAACTGACTGGGTAGGTGTCAGTGCACGCGCACACACACACACACAAACACACACAAACACACTTCCTGTATCCTCCCCTACCTATCCTGTTTACCACCCTGTTTCATGCCTCTCTCTTTATCTGGTACCACTCTCAACACAGTCTGATCTGATTGACTTCATATAGTACCGCTCTCAACACAGTCTGATCTGATTGACTTTATATAGTACCGCTCTCAACACAGCCTGATCTGATTGACTTTATATAGTACCGCTCTCAACACAGCCTGATCTGATTGACTTTATATAGTACCACTCTCAACACGGCCTGATCTGATTGACTTTATATAGTACCGCTCTCAACACAGCCTGATCTGATTGACTTTGTCTGGCTGTAGAAGTACAGTACCTGTATTTGTATATAGTTCTGTGAACTCTTTCACATACAGGATGTCTTGGAAGAGAAGCATAGGGCATAATGGTTTCCAGGAAACCAAAGATGGAGGAACATGACCAGTGGGTGTCTTGATGAGAAAAGTGAATCCCACTGTGAACCCCATTTTCTACATTTTCCATTTACTGAGTGGTGTCCATCATCTCCTTTTCACCTAATTATAGACTGCCCTTTTAAAGATCACCTGATACCAACTCTCCACACCTTTACAGTTTAATCCATAGACTGCCCTTTTAGAGATCACCTGATACCAACTCTCCACACCTTTACAGTTTAATCCATAGACTGCCCTTTTAGAGATCACCTGATACCAACTCTCCACACCTTTACAGTTTAATCCATAGACTGCCCTTTTAGAGATCACCTGATACCAACTCTCCACACCTTTACAGTTTAATCCATAGACTGCCCTTTTAGAGATCACCTGATACCAACTCTCCACACCTTTACAGTTTAATCCATAGACTGCCCTTTTTTAAAGACCACCATTTTATACAAACTCTCCACACCTTTACAGTTTAATCCATATGCTACCCTTTCAAAGATCACCTTACACCAACTCTCCACACCTTTACAGTTTAATCCATAGACTGCCCTTTTAAAGATCACCTGATACCAACTCTCCACACCTTTAAAGTTTAATCCATAGACTGCCCTTTTAGAGATCACCTGTTACCAACTCTCCACACCTTTACAGTTTAATCCATAGACTGCCCTTTTAGAGATCACCTGATACCAACTCTCCACACCTTTACAGTTTAGTCCATAGACTGACCTTTTAAAGATCACCTGATACCAACTCTCCACACCTTTACAGTTTAATCCATAGACTGCCCTTTTAGAGATCACCTGATACCAACTCTCCACACCTTTACAGTTTAGTCCATAGACTGACCTTTTAAAGATCACCTGATACCAACTCCCACACCTTTACAGTTTAATCCATAGACTGCCCTTTTAGAGATCACCTGATACCAACTCTCCACACCTTTACAGTTTAATCCATAGACTGCCCTTTTAAAGATCACCTGATACAAACTCTCTACACATTTACAGTTTTTACCATTGGTGTGCACCAGCACATTGTTTTCCATACAGACTGTTTAGTGTGTCTTCTCTCTTCCAGACTGTCTCTCAGGAAGAGGACTCTCTGAACGCCAGTAAATCCACACTGACCGGACACCCGGGAGCCAACGGCGCCAACGGGAAAGGGACCAGAGGGCCACAACCCACAGACCTTCCTTGAGGTCTACACTCCCAAAACCCCCTTTCCATGCCTTTTATTCACCTTACCTATATTTTAGCACAACTGAAGAAATCTTTTCAATCGCGTGGTGTTGTTGTTACTCGACTGTGTTGAGTTAATTTATGTTAACTCTCAGAGTGAAAAAGACATGGAAGGGGCCTTATTATCATATTTCCCAGCACTTAGGCTTCAGGAATAGAAGTCATTGAATGCACAAACACAGTCATGGGTGAGCATCTCTCGCATTCACTCGAAATGCATTCTGGGAAATCTGCAAATACAGCTTTACACCCTACAGTCTTAAAACAGTATTTAGTGTTTAAAACCTAAACGCCTTGAGCATGTGTTCATGTGTTTAAAAAGTGTTACAGCGAATAAACATGTTCTGGTGTTTACGATCTAAACACTGTTGTTACAATCTAAACACTGTTGTTACAATCTAAACACTGTTGTTACAATCTAAACACTGTTGTTACAATCTAAACACTGTTGTTACAATCTAAACACTGTTGTTTATGATCTAAACACTGTGACACGTTTTTACTGAACTTCTAAGTGCCTTGAAGAGTTTAGAAAGTGTCCCAGATAAGTGTTTAGCTATGAGTTGAGATCATAAACACTTGGTTTTACAGTGTAGAGAGTATGGGGGAGTAGGGAGGGGGAGACAAGGAGGGAAGGGGAGACAAGGAGGAGGGGTGAGACAGGGGAGAGAGAAGGGGGAGAGAGGGCAGCATCAAAGGACGACAGCCAGAGGAGGAAGAGGTGGAGGCGGATTCGACGCTTGGGAATTGTGTCCTAACGTCCCCGTGGGACAAAAGCTGGAGTGAGAATGAATGCCGTGTCCGGGTCGGGAAGTGGGAGGGAAGGGTGGGGCACGCAGGAAAGGGTTCCAGAACCTGGATCAATGGAATGCTACGGAATGCTACTGAATGCTATCTGACTGGCTGTTGTTCCCAGAGCCCAGGAGGGACTCGCTGGAGACTAGTCGTTTGTTTTGTTTTCTGTGATTGTAACAATGTATTTTTAAACTCTGGAATTATTTTTAAAAAACAAATGTTGAATAAAATCCAAATAATTGTGTAATGGGGAGATTGAGGCTCAGGATATGACACATTGGGTGGAGACAGAGGAGTAATGTTTATCCAATACTCAAACCTTATTTTTGCCTGGCTACCCAAACTCCTTGCTCCGGCCAAGCGCTACACAATGAGTCAATCTGAGTACCTCCCCGATAATTTCAAGAATGTAAATGGGGTGGCAGGTGGCCTAGCGGTTAAGAGCATTGGACCAGTAACCAAAAGGTTACGAGGCGCTACTTATTTAAAGTAGGTAAGAGAATATCATGTTATCATTGATGTATTAAAATAAATAATAATAAAATGAGAGTTAAGGTGATGTCACCTTGTCCCCTTAATAATTAATCCAAGTGTTTGACATGTGGGTGGGGATCAGTAACTTTATGACAAAACTTTAGCAATGTAGAAGCAACAGCCATTTTTCATACCTTGGGTATCATACTTGATCTGGTTTCCTTGAAATATCATAACATTTCATGGAAAACATGATTTTGACTGTTAACATGACCTTTAACTCTTAAGGTTGGACTCACCTTTTCCCATTAACAGTGGGTCATTGTCACCATCTACTGGTCATCTGCAACATTACAAGTGTGTGTGTTTGGAGGGGGGGGGTTGTGCACCATACAGACGTGTGTGCGTGCGTGTGCGTGTGCAACAAGTAAACAGAGATGAGACACTATACCTCTACCAAAATCTGTTTACTATTTAACAATGGTTCAACAGCTCTGGTTTCTATGGTTACCACCCCGGATATGTTGACAGTACACACATACACGAAAACACACACACTGTTCTACTCTCTCTCGCTCTATTTAAATGAAAAGTACCCTGACCTCACCCTATACAAAAAAAAGGCTCACCTTGACCGGCAGTTCTTTGAAAACGTCTATGTCAAGCGACATGAGCGGTGTTGCAGTGACATTATCGGATGCACAAAGCAACTCAAACAACATTGAACTTCCAATACTGTCAAACGTCACATCAGGTTTCACAAATTGATTTGTTTATCCAACTGTTTGGTTACTGTAACAGCATCAATATAGAGAGAAGGATGGCTGCATAATTTAGCTAGCGAGCCCAACTGGATTTGTCAGCACTGTTTATCAAGCTAGCTGGCTTGTTGAGTTTAGTAAAATGACATGACCAATGGAATGCACTGAGTCTGTTTTTTTTAGGGTCATTTTCTTCTGTACTTTTGAGACAGATTACAGGTGCCAACACAACACCAGACGGTGCTCCTCAGGAACAACACAACACCAGACGGTGCTCCTCAGGAACAACACAACACCAGACGGTGCTCCTCAGGAACAACACAACACCAGACGGTGCTCCTCAGGAACAACACAACACCAGACGGTGCTCCTCAGGAACAACACAACACCAGACGGTGCTCCTCAGGAACAACACAACACCAGACGGTGCTCCTCAGGAACAACACAACACCAGACGGTGCTCCTCAGGAACAACACAACACCAGACGGTGCTCCTCAGGAACAACACAACACCAGACGGTGCTCCTCAGGAACAACACAACACCAGACGGTGCACCTCAGGAACAACACAACACCAGACGGTGCACCTCAGGAACAACACAACACCAGACGGTGCTCCTCAGGAACAACACAACACCAGACGGTGCACCTCAGGAACAACACAACACCAGACGGTGCTCCTCAGGAACAACACAACACCAGACGGTGCTCCTCAGGAACAACACAACACCAGACGGTGCTCCTCAGGAACAACACAACACCAGACGGTGCTCCTCAGGAACAACACAACACCAGACGGTGCTCCTCAGGAACAACACAACACCAGACGGTGCTCCTCAGGAACAACACAACACCAGACGGTGCTCCTCAGGAACAACACAACACCAGACGGTGCACCTCAGGAACAACACAACACCAGACGGTGCTCCTCAGGAACAACACAACACCAGACGGTGCTCCTCAGGAACAACACAACACCAGACGGTGCTCCTCAGGAACAACACAACACCAGACGGTGCACCTCAGGAACAACACAACACCAGACGGTGCACCTCAGGAACAACACAACACCAGACGGTGCTCCTCAGGAACAACACAACACCAGACGGTGCTCCTCAGGAACAACACAACACCAGACGGTGCTCCTCAGGAACAACACAACACCAGACGGTGCTCCTCAGGAACAACACATGTCAATCTGCTGAGGACTGAGATTAGTCATGGCAGAGTTAGCAGGTCAGTAAGTTACATATACAAGAACAAATATCACAATCAAAATAGTAAAATGTATACAGAAATGACAAACAAAGGTTATAGTACATTGTAGTTAGAGTACTGGTGGCTAAGTCCAACCCTATTCGCAATGGGGGCAGCGCAGGTCCAATGGGGGCAGCGCAGGTCCAATGGGGGCAGCGCAGGTCCAATGGGGGCAGCGCAGGTCCAATGGGGGCAGCGCAGGTCCAATGGGGGCAGCGCAGGTCCAATTTCCAGGTATATAGCACATAGCAAGGGAAAGTGTTTTGTAGCAAGAGTTCCTCAGTGTGTGTTGCCAATCACCCTTACTATTATATATTTCTTCTTATTGTTGCAGAAGTTCTGATCCACAGTGCCTGAGTTCCCAGTGATAGTCCACAGTGCCTGAGTTCCCAGTGATAGTCCACAGTGCCTGAGTTCCCAGTGATAGTCCACAGTGCCTGAGTTCCCAGTGATTGTGCACATGTGTTAGGGGCACTATCACAACATTCCTGTGGCCGATACCCTTAAACACAGAGATGTTGGAGAGGAGGCTGTGGCCGATGCCCTTAGCCACAGAGATGTTGGAGACGAGGCTGTGGCCGATGCCCTTAGCCACAGAGATGTTGGAGACGAGGCTGTGGCCGATGCCCTTAGCCACAGAGATGTTGGAGACGAGGCTGTGGCCGATGCCCTTAGCCACAGAGATGTTGGAGAGGAGGCTGTGACAGATTTCCTTAGCCACAGAGATGTTGGAGACGAGGCTGTGACCGATGCCCTTAGCCACAGAGATGTTGGAGACGAGGCTGTGGCCGATGCCCTTAGCCACAGAGATGTTGGAGAGGAGGCTGTGACCGTTGCCCTTAGCCACAGAGATGTTGGAGACGAGGCTGTGGCCGATGCCCTTAGCCACAGAGATGTTGGAGACGAGGCTGTGGCCGATGCCCTTAGCCACAGAGATGTTGGAGACGAGGCTGTGGCCGATGCCCTTACATTTACATTTTAGTCATTTAGCAGATGCTCTTATTCAGAGTGACTTACAGTTAGTTAGTGCATACATTTTTTATTACCCCCCGTGGGAATCGAACCCACAACCCTGGCGTTGCAAACGCCATGCTCTACCAACTGAGCTACATACCTGCCGGCCATTCCCTCCCCTACCCTGGACGACGCTGGGCCAATTGTGCGCCGCCCCATGGGTCTCCCAGTCACGGCCGGCTGCGACAGAGCCTGGATTTGAACCAGGATCTCTAGTGGCACAGCTAGCACTGCGATGCAGCGCCTTAGACCACTGCGCCACCCGGGAGGATATTACCCTAGCCTTGGCACAAGTCTGTTTCAGTTGTAGTCAGCGCGTTTATTTGTTGTCATGGACTTCACTTGGCCAAGGTAGCACTGTAGTAGTGGTGTTGAATGAAGAAGCAGGCAGACAGGAACCCATTCTAGATGGAGCGGTTCAGGTGTTACACCCTCCTGTGGTCAATATGAACACTGCAGGCTCTGAGGTAAACGTATGGGTTTAATTGATTCTTCATGCCCTCTCTCCTCAAAACCCATTGGATGAGGTCAAGCAAGCACACACAAAAAAAAAAACAGACAAGTAGACAATGCAATGGGTGATTTATTTTTTCTCTCCAGAAGAACAGGATTTCTTTAAAAAAAAAACATTTTGTTGATTTAATGTTTGTTTTGTGTTCTAGATGTCATATCCCATGTTTCAGTTGGGGTCCGGTCTGAGTGGGAAATGAAGGCAAAAATAGCAACGACATTGAACAAAGATACCACGTTAATCCCTTAGCATCTTAAACATCATGACATACTGTATGAACCCTCATTCACACACAGCAGCCTATAAAATATTGATTGTACACAAATAAAATCTCATTCTATAAACCCACTCTCAGCTACAATATACAAACTACTTTTAAAGAGTGACGTCAACATATATTGTTAACCCATCCACGTTTTAAAATAAAGAGAAGAGTTGATCAGGAGTCATTATGTAGGATCCACTTTTAAAATAAAGAGAAGAGTTGATCAGGAGTCATTATGTAGGATCCACTTTTAAAATAAAGAGAAGAGTTGATCAGGAGTCATTATGTAGAATCCACTTTTAAAATAAAGAGAAGAGTTGATCAGGAGTCATTATGTAGGATCCACTTTTAAAATAAAGAGAAGAGTTGATCAGGAGTCATTATGTAGAATCCACATTTTAAAAAATACCCATTTACAAAAAGAGCAGTGGCAACAATTTAATTCACATCCTTTCACTCTAACAGGAGAATCAATCTGAAACCCTGTATACACGAAGAGAGCAGTGCTGCTGCTAGTCTTATGTTAGCCATGGCAACTAAGAAAGTAACATGTTGACATTGCTGTGTAGCCATGGCAACTAAGAAAATAACATGTTGACATTGCTGTGTAGCCATGGCAACTAAGAAAATAACATGTTGACATAGCTGTGTAGCCATGCCAACTAAGAAAATAACATGTTGACATTGCCGTGTAGCCATGGAAACTAAGAAAATAACATGTTGACATTGCCGTGTAGCCATGGCAACTAACGTTTACATTGTCGTGTAGCCATGGCAACTAAGAAAATAACATGTTTACATTGTCGTGTAGCCATGGCAACTAAGAAAATAACATGCTGACATTGCCATGCATAGGAGTGGTGTTTTACCCAGTTGTTCAGTTAAAATTATCATCAATAATAATAATTAATTTAAATCACAATTAATGTGACGGAATATAATGCTAATTAAAAAACTATTACAATTAGTGACATTAGGTGGTAAATCCTTAGTTTGAAGAGTTGTTAATCATATCTATATTTATTTGGTATAAAATATTTGACCATATTCCTCTATGAAATGATAGGTTTTTAAAACGATTTCAGGACTTTGATTGTTAACTAAGAAAACCAATTGGCTTACCATAAAATAAATAAAGGATATTCACTCAACAAAAACAGCTCTCATCAAAATGAAATGTTTCCTTTTTCAAAAGAGAGAAAACAAAAAAAGAAAGATTTTCCTGTGGATTTCAGCATTTTGTCAAATCATGAGTTTGAGTTGGGGACCACAACCACAACGTGAGCACAAACAACCATGGAGTGGTCCAGTCAGTCTGGATGAGTTCTGCCCACTACCTCCACAGATACCTGGACCCAACTACCTCCACAGATACCTGGACCCAACTACCTCCACAGATACCTGGACCCAACTACCACCACAGATACCTGGACCCAACTACCTCCACAGATACCTGGACCCAACTACCTCCACAGATACCTGGACCCAACTACCTCCACAGATACCTGGACCCAACTACCTCCACAGATACCTGGACCCAACTACCTCCACAGATACCTGGACCCAACTACCTCCACAGATACCTGGACCCAACTACCTCCACAGATACCTGGACCCAACTACCTCCACAGATACCTGGACCCAACTACCTCCACAGATACCTGGACCCAACTACCACCACAGATACCTGGACCCAACTACCACCACAGATACCTGGACCCAACTACCTCCACAGACACCTGGACCCAACTACCTCCACAGATACCTGGACTGCAGTCTTTCTTGTCTCATTGACTCACTGACAACAGTACCTACCTTCCATCCTCCTGAGCTCCTCCTGTCTCCTGTCACTCAGACTCCTCCTACTCAAGACTCCTCCTCAGCAGTGTCAAGTGAGACTGAATCAAACAATATGAGTGTTGAGCTTTTCTCCCACGTGAGTGGAGTGGTGTTATCTGTTCTCAGTGACAGTCACCACAAAGCACTATCTACACCATCTATTAAACACGAGTGTTCTATGGCATTCCCTTCGTAGTGCACTTCTGTTGACCAGGGTCTATAGGGTACTGCGCTACATAGGGAGACATGTGGAGAGGTGAGAGGTTGCTGGGCCGTGCACATGCATCCCATGGTCTCTATTTGACCTCTGACCTGATTGGAGGGGAGGGGAGGGGAGGGTTGGCGATCATGACAAATATCTAGTGTGTGAAGGGAACACGTGTTCTTTGTGTCTCTTCTCTGTAACATAGAAAAGACCATGTTACATGCCAAAGCTCTAATATCATCATCTAATATCAGCTAATATCATCTAATATCATCTAACATAATCTAATATCACCATCTAATATCATCTAATATCACCTAACACTAACTAGACAGAAATACTTTTTAACAGAAAATAAAATCAACAAACAAGTAAGGCTAGTGTTTGGAAATGCTCAATGTTACATAGAAACAAGTATCTTCTATCTCCCACCATACAAAACCTGATTATTATTAAGGTCACTACTGACATGTTGAAACATGGACAGGAGTGGTCATTCTCTCACAATAGTATCCAGCGTAGCAAGCAACATATTGTGTGAGTGCATGCCACACACACACAAATATATGTTTTGTTGCAAATGAAAAAGAGGAAATCCAGTTCTTATGTATCCAGATGAGACCTGTCTTACTGTCCATGGGTTAAAATGTAGCCAGACCTGTCTTACTGTCCATGGGTTAAAATGTAGCCAGACCTGTCTTACTGTCCATGGGTTAAAATGGGGCCAGACCTGTCTTACTGTCCATGGGTTGAGATGGGGCCAGACCTGTCTTACTGTCCATGGATTGAGATGTGTCCAGACCCGTCTTACTGTCTATGGGTTGAGATGTGGTCAGACCTGTCTTACTGTCCATGGATTGAGATGTGGCCAGACCCGTCTTACTGTCTATGGGTTGAGATGTGGTCAGACCTGTCTTACTGTCTATGGGTTGAGATGTGGGGAGTTTCCGTACCACCCGTCCTCCAGAATAGTTCTGTATTACTGTCCTTCCATCCACCATGCCGGACAAAGTCATAAGGTAAATCAAATATATTGATACAAATACTCTATACCCCAGTTAACTAACCTGATTCATCTTATCAACCAGCTAATTATTAGAATAAGGTGCGCTAGATTAGGGTTGGAGTGAAAACCTACAGGAGGGTAGCTCTCCAGGAACAGGGTTGGAGATAAAACCTACAGGAGGGTAGCTCTCCAGGAACAGGGTTGGAGTTAAAACCTACAGGAGGGTATCTCCAGGAACAGGGTTGGAGTTAAAACCTACAGGAGGGTAGCTCTCCAGGAACAGGGTTGGAGATAAAACCTACAGGAGGGTATCTCTCCAGGAACAGGGTTGGAGAGCCCTGATTTAGGGAATTCTCCTGGCTGTCTCTCAGTCCCGTCTCTCAGTCTAAGGACAGGAGTGTGGACTACACTTTGACGTCCTTTGCATCAGGACGTCTGTCCAGTCTGATGACGGTACTGTTGTCATTGATGGTCTTGTTTAGTGTTTGTGGGGAAGGAAACAGCAGCTGTCTCTCAGTCTCAGGAGTCGGGACTGTCTGTGACCCGCAGCACTACCAGGACTGGTGTGACTACTGCCGGGCATCTGGTCCTCAGTCTCAGGAGTCGGGACTGTCTGTGACCCGCAGCACTACCAGGACTGGTGTGACTACTGCCGGGCATCTGGTCCTCAGTCTCAGGAGTCGGGACTGTCTGTGACCCGCAGCACTACCAGGACTGGTGTGACTACTGCCGGGCATCTGGTCCTCAGTCTCAGGAGTCGGGACTGTCTGTGACCCGCAGCACTACCAGGACTGGTGTGACTACTGCTGGACATCTGGTCTTACTGCTTACAGTCGGTGTCATGTCTCACAGCTGGTCTTGCTGTCATCATTGATGCTGCTGTCATTGTGGTTGTTGTTGAGTTATTGTGGCGGTATAAACTGATCTTGGAGCGTTTGGAAATCAGTAGCACTGGGTGGTGATGATTTAAAGTGACTTAGACACCATTTCAGAGAGAGAGAGAGAGAGCGAGAGAGAGAGGGGGGGGGGGGGGGGGGGGGGGGGGGGGGGGGGAGGGGGAGAGGGAGAGAGAGGGAGGGGGGGGGGGGGAGAGGGAGAGAGGGGGGGGGGGGGGGAGCCAGAGAGAGAGGGGGGAGAGAGAGACAGAGAGAGAGAGCCAGAGAGAGAGAGGGGGGGGAGAGGGAGAGAGAGAGAGAGAGAGCCAGAGAAGGAGAGAGAGAGAGACAGAGAAGGAGAGAGAGAGAGACAGAGAGAGAGAGACAGAGAGAGAGAGAGAGAGCGAGAAAGAATAAAACAGTCAGGGTTAGAGGGGGAATGGAAAGAAAGGGAATTGGTAGAAAAGGAGAGGGACCAAAAGCCTCTGATCAATGTTCATGACACTGGTCTCCAGATTCAATGCACTTGGTCCATCCATCTCTACGTGGTTCTGTCTGTCCGTCCGTCTGTCTGTGGTCCTCTGTAGTGGATAGTAACGTTTCAGGAGTCCTCTCCTGGGTTCTGTCTGCCCGGTCCCTCACGGTTCCTCCAGCCAGGAGGGTTTGTCGGCCCCTGGGGGCCTCATCTTGATGTGAAACTGCTTCAGGGTCTGCTCCAACTGCTGCTGGTTCCCAGCAAAGTAGTTTGAGGTGGCATTATGGAAAAGGAGGAGCTGTTTATGCATCACCTTTACCTGGAGAGAGAGAGAGAGAGAGAGAGAGAGAGAGAGAGAGAGAGAGAGAGAGAGAGAGAGAGAGAGAGAGAGAGAGAGAGAGAGAGAGAGAGAGAGAGAGAGAGAGAGAGAGAGAGAGACAATACACTGACAAAGAGAGAGACAGACAGTCATACGTGTGTGTGTGTGCACTTGTATAGGGGTGAGAGGGAGGGATGGGAAGAACAAAATAATGAAAAGAACGAGCGCAACATGGAGGTGTATATCCTACCTTGTTTTTATGGAGGTGTATATCCTACCTTGTTTTCATGGAGGTGTTTATCCTACCTTGTTTTCATGGAGGTATATATCCTACCTTGTTTTCATGGAGGTGTATATCCTACCTTGTTTTCATGGAGGTGTATATCCTACCTTGTTTTCATGGAGGTGTATATCCTACCTTGTTTTCATGGAGGTGTTTATCCTACCTTGTTTTCATGGAGGTGTTTATCCTACCTTGTTTTCATGGAGGTGTATATCCTACCTTGTTTTCATGGAGGTGTATATCCTACCTTGTTTTCATGGAGGTGTTTATCTTACCTTGTTTTCATGGAGGTGTATATCCTACCTTGATTTCATGGAGGTGTTTATCCTACCTTGTTTTCATGGAGGTGTGTCCTACCTTGTTTTCATGGAGGTGTTTATCCTACCTTGTTTTCATGGAGGTGTATATCCTACCTTGTTTTCATGGAGGTGTTTATCCTACCTTGTTTTCATGGAGGTGTATATCCTACCTTGTTTTCATGGAGGTGTATATCCTACCTTGTTTTCATGGAGGTGTTTATCCTACCTTGTTTTCTTGGAGGTGTATATCCTACCTTGTTTTCATGGAGGTGTTTATCCTACCTTGTTTTCATGGAGGTGTATATCCTACCTTGTTTTCATGGAGGTGTATATCCTACCTTGTTTTCATGGAGGTGTATATCCTACCTTGTTTTCATGGAGGTGTATATCCTACCTTGTTTTCATGGAGGTGTATATCCTACCTTGTTTTCATGGAGGTGTATATCCTACCTTGTTTTCATGGAGGTGTATATCCTACCTTGTTTTCTTGGAGGTGTATATCCTACCTTGTTTTCATCCAGGAAGTTGAGTTTGATAGTGACATCAGAGCGAAGGCGTTCATATTTGTCCTTGTGGATCTGGTACTGCTGCTGGGCTGTGTCTATACGGGCCATGGTCACCGCATCCCTGGGACCAACACTTAACTCCTCTAGGTCTGCCCTGTACGCATCAAACTCCAACCTGACAGAGAGACAGAGAAAGAGATTTGACCCCAATAACTACCGTGGCATATGCGTCAACAGCAACCTTGGGGAAATCCTCCGCATTATCATTAACAGCAGACTAGTTCATTTCCTCAGTGAAAACAATGTACTGAGCAAATGTCAAATTGGCTTTTTACCAAATTACCGTACGACAGACCACGTATTCACCCTGCACACCCTAATTGACAAACAAACAAACCAAAACAAAGGCAAAGTCTTCTCATGCTTTGTTGATTTCATAAAAGCTTTTGACTCAATTTGGCATGAGGGTCTGCTATACAAATTGATGGAAAGTGGGGTTGGGGGAAAAACATACGACATTATAAAATCCATGTACACAAACAACAAGTGTGCGGTTTAATTGGTAAAACAATACACACATTTCTTTCCACAGGGCCGTGGGATGAGACAGGAATGCAGCTTGAGCCCCACCCTCTTCAACATACAGTGGGGGAAAAAAAGTATTTAGTCAGCCACCAATTGTGCAAGTTCTCCCACTTAAAAAGATGAGAGAGTCCTGTAATTTTCATCATAGGTACACGTCAACTATGACAGACAAAATGAGATTTTTTTTTCCCAGACAATCACATTGTAGGATTTTTAATGAATGTATTTGCAAATTATGGTGGAAAATAAGTATTTGGTCAATAACAAAAGTTTCTCAATACTTTGTTATATACCCTTTGTTGGCAATGACACAGGTCAAACGTTTTCTGTAAGTCTTCACAAGGTTTTCACACACTGTTGCTGGTATTTTGGCCCATTCCTCCATGCAGATCTCCTCTAGAGCAGTGATGTTTTGGGGCTGTCGCTGGGCAACACAGACTTTCAACTCCCTCCAAAGATTTTCTATGGGGTTGAGATCTGGAGACTGGCTAGGCCACTCCAGGACCTTGAAATGCTTCTTACGAAGCCACTCCTTCGTTGCCCGGGCGGTGTGTTTGGGATCATTGTCATGCTGAAAGACCCAGCCACGTTTCATCTTCAATGCCCTTGCTGATGGAAGGAGGTTTTCACTCAAAATCTCACGATACATGGCCCCATTCATTCTTTCCTTTACACGGATCAGTCGTCCTGGTCCCTTTGCCCCAAAGCATGATGTTTCCACCCCCATGCTTCACAGTAGGTATGGTGTTCTTTGGATGCAACTCAGCATTCTTTGTCCTCCAAACACGACGTGTTGAGTTTTTACCAAAAAGTTATATTTTGGTTTCATCTGACCATATGACATTCTCCCAATCCTCTTCTGGATCATCCAAATGCACTCTAGCAAATTTCAGACGGGCCTGGACATGTACTGGCTTAAGCAGGGGGACACGTCTGGCACTGCAGGATTTGAGTCCCTGGCGGCGTAGTGTGTTACTGATGGTAGGCTTTGTTACTTTGGTCCCAGCTCTCTGCAGGTCATTCACTAGGTCCCCCCGTGTGGTTCTGGGATTTTTGCTCACCGTTCTTGTGATCATTTTGACCCCACGGGGTGAGATCTTGCGTGGAGCCCCAGATCGAGGGAGATTATCAGTGGTCTTGTATGTCTTCCATTTCCTAATAATTGCTCCCACAGTTGATTTCTTCAAACCAAGCTGCTTACCTATTGCAGATTCAGTCTTCCCAGCCTGGTGCAGGTCTACAATTTTGTTTCTGGTGTCCTTTGACAGCTCTTTGGTCTTGGCCATAGTGGAGTTTGGAGTGTGACTGTTTGAGGTTGTGGACAGGTGTATTTTATACTGATAACAAGTTCAAACAGGTGCCATTAATACAGGTAACGAGTGGAGGACAGAGGAGCCTCTTAAAGAAGAAGTTACAGGTCTGTGAGAGCCAGAAATCTTGCTTGTTTGTAGGTGACCAAATACTTATTTTCCACCATAATTTGCAAATAAATTCATAAAAAATCCTACAATGTGATTTTCTGCAGAAAAAACATCTAATTTTGTCTGTCATAGTTGACGTGTACCTATGATGAAAATTACAGGCCTCTCTCATCTTTTGAAGTGGGAGAACTTGCACAATTGGTGGCTGACTAAATACTTTTTTCCCCCACTGTATATATCAACGAATTGGCGAGGGCACTAGAACAGTCTGCAGCATCCGGCCTCACCCTACTAGAATCTGAAGTCAAATGTCTACTGTTTGCTGATGATCTGGTGTTTCTGTCACCAACCAAGGAGGGCCTACAGCAGCACCTAGATCTTCTGCACAGATTCTGTCAGAACTGGGCCCTGACAGTAAGTCTCAGTAAGACAAAAATAATGATGTTCCAAAAAAGGTCCAGTTGCCAGGACCACAAATACAAATTCCATCTAGACACCATTGCCCTAGAGCACACAAAAAACTACACATACCTCGGCCTAAACATCAGCGCCACAGGTAACTTCCACAAAGCTGTGAACGATCTGAGAGACAAGGCAAGAAGTGCCTTCTACACCATCAAAAGGAACATAAAATTTGACATACCAATTAGGATCTGGCATAAAATACTTGAATCAGTTATAGAACACATTGCCCTTTATGGTTGTGAGGTCTGGGGTCCGCTCATCAACCAAGAATTCACAAAATGGGACAAACGCCAAATAGACTCCGCATGCTGAATTCGTAAAAGGAAGCGATTCCCAAACCTTCCATAACAAAGCAATCACCTAGAGCGATGAACCTGAAGAAGAGTCCCCTAAGCAAGCTGGTCCTGGGGCTCTGTTCACAAACACAAACAGAGACCAGGACAGCAACACAATTAGACCCAACCAAATCATGAGAAAACTAAAAGATAATTACTTGACACGTTGGAAAGAATTAACAAAAAACAGAGAAAACTAGAATGATATTTGGCTCTAAACCGAGAGTACACAGTGGCAGAATACCTGACCACTGTGACTGACCCAAACTTAAGGAAAGCTTTGACTATGTACAGACTCAGTGAGCATAGCCTTGCTATTGAGAGAGGCCGCTGTAGGCAGACCTGGCTCTCAAGAGAAGACAGGCTATGTGCACACTGCCCACAAAATGAGGTGGAAACTGAGCTGCACTTCCTAACCTCCTGCCAAATGTATGACCATATTAGAGACACATATTTCCCTCAGATTGCACAGACCCACAAAGAATTCGAAAAACTAATCCAATTTTGATAAACTCATATCTACTGGGTGAAATACCAGTGTGCAATCACATAGACATAACATGACATTTGAAATGTCTCTATTCCTTCGGGACTTTTGTGAGTGTAATGTTTACTGTTCATTTTTTTATTGTTAATTTCACTTTTGTTTATTATTTATTTCATTTGCTTTGGCAATGTAAACACATTTCCCATGCCAATAAAGCCCTTAAATTGAGAGAGAACTTACAACTCTCTGACCTCTAGTTCTGCCCTGTTCACATCAAACCCTAACCACACACACAGAGACAGAGACAGAGAGAGACAGACAGAGAGAGAGACAGAGAGAGACAGAGAGAGACAGAGAGAGACAGAGAGACAGACAGAGAGAGAGAGAGATAGAGAGAGAGAGAGAGGCAGAGAGAGAGAGAGAGAAAGAGAGAGAGAGAGAGAAAGAGAGAGAGAGAGACAGAGAGAGAGAGAGAAAGAGAGAGAGAGAGAGAGAGAGAGAGAGAGACAGAGAGAAAGAGAGAGATAGAGACAAAGAGAGGGAGAGAGAGAGAGAAAGAGAGGGAGAGAGAGACAGAGAGAGAGAGAGAGACAGAGAACATCTAACAACCTACAGTGGGGAAAAAAAGTATTTAGTCAGCCACCAATTGTGCAAGTTCTCCCACTTAAAAAGATGAGAGAGGCCTGTAATTTTCATCATAGGAACAAGTCAACTAGGACAGACAAAATGAGGAACAAAAATCCAGAAAATCACATTGTAGGATTTTTTATGAATTTATTTGCAAATTATGGTGGAAAATAAGTATTTGGTCAATAACAAAAGTTTCTCAATACTTTGTTATATACCCTTTGTTGGCAATGACACAGGTCAAACGTTTTCTGTAAGTCTTCACAAGGTTGTCACACACTGTTGCTGGTATTTTGGCCCATTCCTCCATGCAGATCTCCTCTAGAGCAGTGATGTTTTGGGGCTGTCGCTGGGCAACACAGACTTTCAACTCCCTCCAAAGATTTTCTATGGGGTTGAGATCTGGAGACTGGCTAGGCCACTCCAGGACCTTGAAATGCTTCGTACGAAGCCACTCCTTAGTTGCCCGGGCAGTGTGTTTGGGATCATTGTCATGCTGAAAGACCCAGCCACGTTTCATCTTCAATGCCCTTGCTGACGGAAGGAGGTTTTCACTCAAAATCTCACGATACATGGCCCCATTCATTCTTTCCTTTACACGGATCAGTCGTCCTGGTCCCTTTGCAGAAAAACAGCCCCAAAGCATGATGTTTCCACCCCCATGCTTCACAGTAGGTATGGTGTTCTTTGGATGCAACTCAGCATTATTTGTCCTCCAAACACGACGAGTTGAGTTTTTACCAAAAAGTTATATTTTGGTTTCATATGACATTCTCCCAATCCTCTTCTGGATCATCCAAATGCACTCTAGCAAACTTCAGACGGGCCTGGACATGTACTGGCTAAAGCAGGGGGACACGTCATGCACTGCAGGATTTGAGTCCCTGGCGGCGTAGTGTGTTACTGATGGTAGGCTTTGTTACTTTGGTCCCAGCTCTCTGCAGGTCATTCACTAGGTCCCCCCGTGTGGTTCTGGGATTTTTGCTCACCGTTCTTGTGATCATTTTGACCCCACGGGGTGAGATCTTGCGTGGAGCCCCAGATCGAGGGAGATTTTCAGTGGTCTTGTATGTCTTCCATTTCCTAATAATTGCTCCCACAGTTGATTTCTTCAAACCAAGCTGCTTACCTATTGCAGATTCAGTCTTCCCAGCCTGGTGCAGGTCTACAATTTTGTTTCTGGTGTCCTTTGACAGCTCTTTGGTCTTCGCCATAGTGGAGTTTGGAGTGTGACTGTTTGAGGTTGTGAACAGGTGTCTTTTATACTGATAACAAGTTCAAACAGGTGCCATTAATACAGGTAACAAGTGGAGGACAGAGGAGCCTCTTAAAGAAGAAGTTACAGGTCTGTGAGAGCCAGAAATCTTCCTTGTTTGTAGGTGACCAAATACTTATTTTCCACCATAATTTGCAAATAAATTCATTAAAAATCCTACAATGTGATTTTCTGGATTTTTTTTCCTCAATTTGTCTGTCATAGTTGACGTGTACCTATGATGAAAATTACAGGCCTCTCTCATCTTTTTAAGTGGTAGAACTTGCACAATTGGTGGCTGACTAAATACTTTTTTTCCCCACTGTATAACAACGTATAAGCTATAACCCTCGGACCCAGACTCAACTCCTCTAGGTCTGCTCTAGAAGCATCAAACTCCAACCTCGGATTCTAAGGACAGAACCATGAATATGAGTCAGTATGTCTAGAGTAGATTAGGGTATGTGAACAGAGTAAGGGAATTTGCTGACCTGTGTGTGTGTGTGTGTGTGTGTGTGTGTGTGTGTGTGTGTGTGTGTGTGTGTGGTCTCACCTAGCAGCCTCGTACATCTTGATGCTCATCAGTGTGTCCTCCATGGTCTTGTTAACCAGTGTATTGATGCTGGACACGAAGAAGTTGATGGCTCCCAGCAGGGTCTCTCCGTTCTTACACAACAACTTCTGGGTCTCTGCGTTGTACCCAAACTCATCCTGGAGGAATCAGCAGACCATTAAACACAGCTCTGGTTGAGATGTTAACCAATCTCATCCTGGAGGAATCATCAGACCATCACACACAGCTCTGGTTGAGATGTTAACCAATCTCATCCTGGAGGAATCATCAGACCATCACACACAGCTCTGGTTGAGATGTTAACCAAACTCATCCTGGAGGAACCATTAGACCATTAAACACAGCTCTGGTTGAGATGTTAACCAATCTCATCCTGGAGGAACCATTAGACCATTACACACCAGTGGAGGCTCCTCAGAGGAGGAAGGGGAGGACCATCCTCCTCAGTGAAATGTCATAAAAATAGTGTAACACTAAAAAGTTATCCTTTTTAGATAAAACTATACAAAATATATTCATATGTCACCACATAATTGGATTAAAACACACTGTTTTGCAATGAAGGTCTATACTAACTTCAACAGCACTCTCTGGGGTAGCACCATGGTGTAGCCGGAGGACAGCTAGCTTCTATCCTCCTCTGGGTACATTGACTTCAATACAAAACCTAGGAGGCTCGTAGGCCTCACCCCCTTCCATAGACCTACATGGTAATTATGACCACTTCCGGAGGACGACCTCCAACCAATCAAAGCTTTTGCAGTATGAACTGACATGTTGTCCATCCAATCATAGGATTAGGATCAGAGAATGAATCTAGTGTGTTGCATTGGAGTTGTGCCGCAGAGTGTGTGTGTGTTGAGAAGCCTGGTGAGTTGGTGACATTATTGGATAGAGATTGAAAAGTGATAGTTGAGCAGCAAGAAAACAAATTTATAAAAGACACAAGCAAAACACTCATGACATAAATGTTGCAGCAGCTTTTAGGCTACACCTAAACATTAGAGATCTGACATGCTCTATGGGATGAGAACTAGACTGTTGTTCAGTCTGATCAACTGTAGGCTGCTATACTACTACAGCCGATGTGTCCTGTCCATCTGGTCAGGGTAAACTCATTGGTAACGTTATGGATTTACAGTCCATTTGTGTGTCAGGAGAAAATGTGGCTAGGCTGCCTATCCTGGAATTAATCAAATCAACATAATAGTGATGACAAATGAGTTACTTTTTTTTTTTTAATAAGACCTACAGTTGCAGTTTGACAGGGTTTTAATTCTAAGGTCCTGGATTAAGGTTAGAGGTCATTCGTACTCGTAGTTCAGTTGATATCTGACTGAGGTCTCTGGATTAAGGTTAGAGGTCATTCGTACTCGTAGTTCAGCTGATATCTGACTGAGGTCTCTGGATTAAGGTTAGAGGTCATTCGTACTCGTAATTCAGCTGATATCTGACTGAGGTCCTGGATTAAGGTTAGAGGTAATTCGTACTCGTAATTCAGCTGATATCTGACTGAGGTCCTGGATTAAGGTTAGAGGTCATTCGTACTTGTAGTTCAGCTGATTTCTGACTGAGGTCTGTGGATTAAGGTTAGAGGTCATTCGTACTCGTAGTTCAACTGATTTCTGACTGAGGTCTCTGGATTAAGGTTAGAGGTCATTCGTACTCGTAGTTCAACTGATTTCTGACTGAGGTCTCTGGATTAAGGTTAGAGGTCGGTTAGAGGTCAGGGGCCTGATTTATCAATTTCTCACTAAATTCTGGCGTACGTGGAGATTCTAGGATTTGCATGCGCCACAAACTATATTGGATTTATCACACTGCCGCACGCAACATACACATTTTCATTGATGAATCAGAGACAAAACTATATCTGTGCACTCGTGAATGAGCATTAGAACCCAGCCTGGAAAACACCCTCCATTCACCTTGTATGGTAACAAAAACACCCTCATTTGCTGCATGATTTGGAGATGTTGGAACTGGGCCATGACAGTTTATAAAATAAATGCAATGGCCAATTCGATCACATTTCTCTAGAGGTGTGGGTAAAATGTGTTAATCTTTTACAGTGACAATTTTTTTAAATAATGCATGCCGCATATAGCGAGTGACAAACCACTGCGCATTCTGCAAGATTTATTGTCCATTTAACAAATTAAAACTAAATGATGCCTACAGCCCACACTATTTGTTGTTCAATATTTAGTTGATCAATACAGGGTGTCTATGTCCTGCCTTGGTATAGGCTCTGAGATGAAATAGGCGACGAGGAGGCACTCCCATCCTGCCTTGGTATAGGCTCTGAGATGAAATAGGCTACGAGGAGGCACTCCCATCCTGCCTTGGTATAGGCTCTGAGATGAAATAGGCGACGAGGAGGCACTCCCATCCTGCCTTGGTATAGGCTCTGAGATGAAATAGGCTACGAGGAGGCACTCCCATCCTGCCTTGGTATAGGCTCTGAGATGAAATAGGCGACGAGGAGGCACTCCCATCCTGCCTTGGTATAGGCTCTGAGATGAAATAGGCTACGAGGAGGCACTCCCATCCTGCCTTGGTATAGGCTCTGAGATGAAATAGGCTACGAGGACGCACTCCTAATCCTATCATACAGCAATACTGTAGCCTCCCCGTACGGTCATAGGCTACCAGTCTATTTACTGTATTGAGTGATGATAGTAGGCTAATAGGACTATTTACTGTATTGAATGAGTGATGATAGTAGGCTAATAGGACTATTTACTGTATTGAATGAGTGATGATAGTAGGCTAATAGGACTATTTACTGTATTGAATGAGTGATGATAGTAGGCTAATAGGTATATTTACTGTATTGAATGAGTGATGATAGTAGGCTAATAGGTATATTTACTGTATTGAATGAGTGATGATAGTAGGCTAATAGGTATATTTACTGTATTGAATGAGTGATGATGGTAGGCTAATAGGACTATTTACTGTATTGAATGAGTGATGATAGTAGGCTAATAGGTATATTTACTGTATTGAATGAGTGATGATGGTAGGCTAATAGGTATATTTATTGAATGAGTGATGATAGTAGGCTAATAGGTCTATTTGGTGCGTAGTGGGAATAAACCAGTCATGTCATAAAAGGAGAGACATGTCCTGAAATATGATTATGATTTAGTCCTATACAGTGCTTTTTCCTATTTTGTTGCATTACAACCTGTAATTTAAATTGATTTTTATTTGGATTACATGTAATGGACATACACAAAATAGTCCAAATTGGTGAATTGAAATGAAAAAAATAACTTGTTTCAAAAACTTCTAAAAAATAAATAACTGAAAAGTGGTGCGTGCATATGTATTCACCCCCTTTGCTATGAAGCCCCTAAATAAGATCTGGTGGAACCAATTACCTTCAGAAGTCACATAATTAGTTAAATAAAGTCCACCTGTGTGCAATCTAAGTGTCACATGATCACAGTATATATACACCTGTTCTGAAAGGCCCCAGAGTCTGCAACATCACTAAGCAAGGGGCACCACCAAGCAAGCGGCACCATGAAGACCAAGGAGCTCTCCGAACAGTTCAGGGACAAAGTTGTGGAGAAGTACTCTGGTCAGATGAGACTAAAATTGAGCTTTTGGCCATCAAGGAAAACGCTATGTCTGGCGCAAACCCAACACCTCTCATCACACCGAGAACACCATCCCCACAGTGAAGCATGGTGGTGGCAGCATCATGCTGCGGGGATGTTTTTCCATCGGCAGGGACTGGGAAACTGGTCAGAATTGAAGGAATGATGGATGGCGCTAAATACAGGGAAATTCTTGAGGGAGACCTGTTTCAGTCTTCCAGAGATTTGAGACTGGGACAGAGGTTCACCTTCCAGCAGGACAATGACCCTAAGCATACTGCTAAAGCAACACTTGAGTGGTTTAAGGGGAAACATTTAAATGTATTGGAATGGCCTAGTCAAAGCCCAGACCTCAAGAGAATCTGTGGTATGACTTAAAGATTGCTGTACACCAGCGGAACCCATCCAACTTGAAGCTGGAGCAGTTTTGCCTTGAAGAATGGGCAAAAATCCCAGTGGCTAGATGTGCCAAGCTTATAGAGACATACCCCAAGAGACTTGCAGCTGTAAATGCTGCAAAAGGTGGCTCTACAAAGTATTGACTTTGGGAGGGGTGAATAGTTATGCACGCTCTAGTTCTGTTTTTTTGTCTTATTTCTTGTTTGTTCCACAATAAAACATATTTTGGGTCTTCAAAGTGGTAGGCATGTTGTGTAAATCAAATGATACAAACCCCCCCAAAAATCAATTTTAATTCCAGGTTGTAAGGCAACAAAATAGGAAAAATGCCAAGGGGGGTGTATACTTCTGCAAGCCACTGTATAATAAAAAGGAGAGACATGTCCTGCAATATGATTATGGTTTAGTCCTACATAATACAAGTAAAATTAATATATTAGGCTACATGCTGCTATGCGATCTTCTTACCAACGGCATCTGTTTTATCATTAGGCCTCCATTTTCATGTCTTTATTAGCCTACCAATGCCCGTGCATCAACACCTCCATTTCCTCCAAAATAACAATATTCCCTTGCAATACAGTTAGTTGATCCACCACTAGAGGTTGTGCAATACAGTTAGTTGATCCACCACTAGATGTTGTCCAATACAGTTAGTTGATCCACCACTAGAGGTTGTGCAATACAGTTAGTTGATCCACCACTAGAGGTTGTCCAATACAGTTAGTTGATCCACCACTAGAGGTTGTGCAATACAGTTAGTTGATCCACCACTAGATGTTGTGCAATACAGTTAGTTGATCCACCACTAAAGGTTGTCCAATACAGTTAGTTGATCCACCACTAGATGTTGTGCAATACAGTTAGTTGATCCACCACTAGAGGTTGTGCAATACAGTTAGTTGATCCACCACTACAGGTTGTGCAATACAGTTAGTTGATCCACCACTAGAGGTTGTGCAATACAGTTAGTTGATTCACCACTAGAGGTTGTGCAATACAGTTAGTTGATCCACCACTAGAGGTTGTGTAATACAGTTAGTTGATCCACCACTAGAGGTTGTGCAATACAGTTAGTTGATCCACCACTAGAGGTTGTGCAATACAGTTAGTTGATCCACCACTAGAGGTTGTGTAATACAGTTAGTTGATCCACCACTAGATGTTGTGCAATACAGTTAGTTGATCCACCACTAGAGGTTGTGTAATACAGTTAGTTGATCCACCACTAGATGTTGTGCAATACAGTTAGTTGATCCACCACTAGAGGTTGTGTAATACAGTTAGTTGATCCACCACTAGATGTTGTGCAATACAGTTAGTTGATCCACCACTAGAGGTTGTGTAATACAGTTAGTTGATCCACCACTAGAGGTTGTGCAATACAGTTAGTTGATCCACCACTAGATGTTGTGCAATACAGTTAGTTGATCCACCACTAGAGGTTGTGCAATACAGTTAGTTGATCCACCACTAGAGGTTGTGCAATACAGTTAGTTGATCCACCACTAGAGGTTGTGCGTACGCATGGTCTAAGATTTGCGTGGAGATACGCACACTTTCCCGTCAAGTTCAAAACTGATAAATACCAACCTTTGCGGGAAAACTGGCGCACGTAAGTTTTAGAGTCTTTTTTTGTGCACTCACCCATAATTCAGTTGATTTCTGGCTTTGGGGTTAGGGGTTAGCCTAGAGGTTATAGGTCAGGTTCTCACCCGTAGTTCAGGTGATTTCTGGCTGAGGTCTGTGAAGGTGTCCCCGAGGGCGTGTTGCGTCTGCACCATGCTGTACAAGTGATTGGTCAGGGCTCTAGCCAATCGCAGCACGTTCTCATACTTCCTCTTGGTGTCCCGGAGAACTTCTATCTGGGCCTCCAGTTCTAGGTCCACGGTCTTAGAGCCACGACCAAACCGCTCCGAGATCATCTGCTTAGTGCACTGGGGGAGAGAGGGAGAAGGAAAGACTGAAATGTCAATACCTACTGTCAAATACGCTGGTGGATCTTTGATGTTATGAGGCTATTTTGCTTCCACTGGTCCTGGGGCCCTTGTTAAGGTCAATGGCATCATTAACTTTACCCAGTACCAGGACATTTTAGCTGAAAACCTGGTTTCCTCTGCCAGGAGGCTGAAACTTGGCCGCAAGTGGATCTTCCAGCAAGACAATAACCCCAAGCACGCATTTCAAAATCCACAAAGAAATGGTTAATTGACCACAAAATCAACATTTTGCAATGGCCATCTTATTGACTTTTACCACATTGAAAACCTGTGGTTTGCATTGAAGAAGGAAGTCCGTAAGCGCAGACAAATTTATATCAAGGATCTGGAAGGATTCTGTATGAAGGAATGGTCTAAGGTCCCTCCCAATGTGTTCTCCAACTCATAAAACATTCTAGAAAAAGGCTCAGTGTCGTTATGTTCGCAAGGTGAGGTATTGAAAGGTTTTGAAAACAGGGGTGCCTATAACTTTGACCCCTTTCTTTTTTAGAATATTTTCTCTGAGCAAATTGTATTAGCATGAAATATCGGCACCTAAGTATCGTGAGGTCCCTGGCAATTCCAAGCCCCATTAGATATGTTAAGACAATTCCAAGCCCCATTAGATATGTTAAGACAATTCCCTGGTATGTGTATGGGTCTCTCAGGTGTGTTCAGGTATGCTAACAGATAGGTAAACTATCTATGAAAGGCTGAGGTACCTGGTAGGTGTTGAGGCCCTGTTTATGGGTCTCAGGTATGTTCAGGTATGCTAACAGATAGGTAAACTATCTATGAAAGGCTGAGGTACCTGGTAGGTGTTGAGGCCCTGTTTATGGGTCTCAGGTATGTTCAGGTATGCTAACAGGTAGACTTACGTAGACAGGCACAGGTAACTGCCAAAATAAAGGAAACACTTGAGTAAATGAGGGATACAAAGTATATTGAAAGCCGGTTCTTCCACACAGGTGTGGTTCCTGAGTTAATTAAGCAATTAACATCCCATCATGCTTAGGGCCATGTATAAAAATGCCCAGTTGCCCATTATTTTGGCTACCATGGCTAGAAGAAGAGATCTCTGACTTTGAAAGAGGTTTCTCAAAGGAGCACATGGGGTTAACAGGGCGCGTGTCTCAGTCACCAGATCTCAACCCAATTGAACATTTATGGGAGATTCTGTAGCGACGCCTGAGACAGTGTTTTCCACCACCATCAAAACACAAAATGATGGCATTTCTCCAGGAAGAACGGTACCGCATCCCCTCCAACAGAGTTCCAGACACTTGTAGAATCTACGCCAAGGCTCATGGAAGCTGGTCTGGTGGCCCAACGCCCTGTTAAGGAACGTTATGTTGGCTGTTCCCTGTAGATTGTGGTACCTTGTAGGTGTTGAGCCCCCATCTCTTCATCAAGTCTAGTTTACAGGTATCACAACAGAGGAAGACTGCAGTACCTTGTAGGTGTTGAGGTAAGGTAAATTGTGATACCTTGTAGGTGTTGAGGTAAGGTAAATTGTGATACCTTGTAGGTGTTGAGGTAAAGTAAATTGTGATACCTTGTAGGTGTTGAGGTAAGGTAAATTGTGATACCTTGTAGGTGTTGAGGTAAGGTGAATTGTGATACCTTGTAGGTGTTGAGGTAAGGTAAATTGTGATACCTTGTAGGTGTTGAGGTAAGGTAGATTGTGGTACCTTGTAGGTGTTGAGGTAAGGTAGATTGTGGTACCTTGTAGGTGTTGAGGTAAGGTAGATTGTGGTACCTTGTAGGTGTTGAGGCCCCATTTCTTCATTAAGTCCAGTTTCTCCACAGCCACTCCCCTAGAGGCCTCCTCTGCAGTAGTGGAGCCACTGCTGCTACTGTTCGGCATGCTGGAACCTGGGAGGAGGCGGAGGAGGAGGATGAGGAGGAGGGGGGAGGAGGAGGAGGATGAAGAGGAGGGGGGAGGAGGAGGAGGACAAGGAAGAACAGGAGGAGGAGGAAGAGGAGGGGGGAAGGAGGAGGAGGAGGAGGACAAGGAAGAACAGGAGGAGGAGGAAGAGGAGGTAAGTCACAAATTCACACAGACAAATAAATACTCACAAAATACACCCGTCGTTTGTGCTTTGTTGAAACAAATGAAGTAGTAGAATCTTAAATGTATGTACTCTACAGTAAACACCATCTCACACCTCTGAGAACAATATCCTAACAACTCCCCTATCACCATGACAACAGCATGGAAACAGTGTGTGGGTGAGTGAGAGCCAGAGCCAGAGCCAGAGCCAGAGCCAGAGCCAGAGCCAGAGCCAGAGCCAGAGCCAGAGCCACAGACAGACAGACAGACAGACAGACAGACAGACAGACAGACAGACAGAGAGAGACAGAGAGAAGTGTCAGTGTGACATAAATAGGTGGTGACTGGGGCCCTGGAAAGTACCTGGATACTCAAGGTAGAAGTTCACTACTTACCACATATCTAGGATCAGCCCTTCCCTTGAGTCCCAACATTAACCAAAAGGGGGGATTGGGAATAACCACTGACTGTGGATCAGTGATTAGGGTAAAGGTCTACCTGTGTAAAGGTCTGTGTAGAGGTCTGACTGGCTTGCTGACCTAGGAACAGTAGTTCATGAAGGGGTAAGGTATACCTGTGTATGGCTGTATGTGATTGGCTGTCAGCAGACCTGCTGGAAAGGACTCTAACACGGCTGAGGAGAGGAGGAAAAGATGAGATGAAGACAGAATGTTTAGCGCATGGTGATTATTGAACAGAGACAGACAGAATGTTTAGTGCATGGTGATTATTGAACAGAGACAGACAGAATGTTTAGCGCATGGTGATTATTGAACAGAGACAGACAGAATGTTTAGCGCATGGTGATTATTGAACAGAGACCGACAGAATGTTTAGCGCATGGTGATTATTGAACAGAGACAGACAGAATGTTTAGCGCATGGTGATTATTGAACAGAGACAGACAAAATGTTTAGCGCATGGTGATTATTGAACAGAGACAGACAGAATGTTTAGCGCATGGTGATTATTGAACAGAGACCGACAGAATGTTTAGCGCATGGTGATTATTGAACAGAGACAGACAAAATGTTTAGCGCATGGTGATTATTGAACAGAGACAGACAGAATGTTTAGCGCATGGTGATTATTGAACAGAGACAGACAGAATGTTTAGCGCATGGTGATTATTGAACAGAGACAGACAGAATGTTTAGCGCATGGTGATTATTGAACAGAGACAGAATGTTTAGCGCATGGTGATTATTGAACAGAGACAGACAGAATGTTTAGCGCATGGTGATTATTGAACAGAGACAGACAGAATGTTTAGCGCATGGTGATTATTGAACAGAGACAGACAGAATGTTTAGCGCATGGTGATTATTGAACAGAGACAGACAGAATGTTTAGCGCATGGTGATTATTGAACAGAGACAGACAGAATGTTTAGTGCATGGTGATTATTGAACAGAGACAGACAGAATGTTTAGCGCATGGTGATTATTGAACAGAGACAGACAGAATGTTTAGCGCATGGTGATTATTGAACAGAGACAGACAGAATGTTTAGCGCATGGTGATTATTGAACAGAGACAGACAGAATGTTTAGCGCATGGTGATTATTGAACAGAGACAGACAGAATGTTTAGCGCATGGTGATTATTGAACAGAGACAGACAGAATGTTTAGCGCATGGTGATTATTGAACAGAGACAGACAGAATGTTTAGCGCATGGTGATTATTGAACAGAGACAGACAGAATGTTTAGTGCATGGTGATTATTGAACAGAGACAGACAGAATGTTTAGCGCATGGTGATTATTGAACAGAGACAGACAGAATGTTTAGCGCATGGTGATTATTGAACAGAGACAGACAGAATGTTTAGTGCATGGTGATTATTGAACAGAGACAGACAGAATGTTTAGCGCATGGTGATTATTGAACAGAGACAGACAGAATGTTTAGTGCATGGTGATTATTGAACAGAGACAGACAGAATGTTTAGCGCATGGTGATTATTGAACAGAGACAGACAGAATGTTTAGTGCATGGTGATTATTGAACAGAGACAGACAGAATGTTTAGTGCATGGTGATTATTGAACAGAGACAGACA
Organism: Coregonus lavaretus; assembly: GCF_964263955.1. Classification (NCBI taxonomy): domain Eukaryota; kingdom Metazoa; phylum Chordata; class Actinopteri; order Salmoniformes; family Salmonidae; genus Coregonus; species Coregonus lavaretus. Next base: position 93,063 of record NW_028166864.1, read on the forward strand.
GAATGTTTAGCGCATGGTGATTATTGAACAGAGACAGACAGAATGTTTAGTGCATGGTGATTATTGAACAGAGACAGACAGAATGTTTAGTGCATGGTGATTATTGAACAGAGACAGACAGAATGTTTAGCGCATGGTGATTATTGAACAGAGACAGACAGAATGTTTAGCGCATGGTGATTATTGAACAGAGACAGACAGAATGGAAACAAGATGGAAACCACAGTGACAGATGGACAGTCGGCTGTCATCTATTAACTCCTGTTTTAACAACGGCAGACCACCTGGACTTAAAAACACTGAAATATTAAAACATTAAATAGGAAGGAAAAACAAAAAACCCTGTCATGAGAGACAGAGAGGTAGAGAGACAGACAGAGAGGTAGAGAGACAGAGACAGAGAGAGAGAGAGAGAGAGAGACAGACGGAGACAGAGAGAGACAGACAGAGACAGACAGACAGAGACAGAGAGAGAGACAGAGACAGAGAGAGACAGAGAGAGAGAGACAGACGGAGACAGAGAGAGACAGACAGAGACAGACAGACAGAGACAGAGAGATACAGAGAGAGACAGAGAGAGACAGAGAGAGACAGAGAGAGACAGAGAGAGACAGAGAGGGGAGATACAAAGGGAGTCGCCACCGGTCCCCAATCAGGGAGATAGGGGTAGCAAAGTACTGTACCTTTAATGGAGCTGGTAGGAATGATTCCCTCGGCTGTACCCCCGTAACCCCCGGATACGATACTGGTCTCATTCAGGTTGGGTCCAGACACCATCACCTGGTGTAGGTCCTACAGATAGAAGACACGAGAGATTTTGAAGTAAAGAGAAAAGCAAGACGAGGCAGAGGGAAAGAAGGACGAGGCAGAGGGAAACAGAGACGAGGCAGAGCGAAACAGAGACGAGGCAGAGGCAAAGAGAGACGAGGCAGAGGCAAAGAGAGACGAGGCAGAGGCAAAGAGAGACGAGGCAGAGGGAAAGAGAGACGAGGCAGAGGGAAAGAGAGACGAGGCAGAGGGAAAAAGAGACGAGGCAGAGGGAAACAGAGACGAGGCAGAGGGAAAGAGAGACGAGGCAGAGGGAAAGAGAGACGAGGCAGAGGGTAACAGACGAGGCAGAGGCAGAGAGAGACGAGGCAGAGGGAAAGAGACGAGGCAGAGGGAAAGAGAGACGAGGCAGAGGGAAAGAGAGACGAGGCAGAGGGAAAGAGAGACGAGGCAGAGGGAAAGAGACGAGGCAGAGGGAAAGAGACGAGGCAGAGGGAAAGAGAGACGAGGCAGAGGGAAAGAAGGACGAGGCAGAGGGAAAGAAGGACGAGGCAGAGGGAAAGAAGGACGAGGCAGAGGGAAAGAAGGACGAGGCAGAGGGAAAGAAGGACGAGGCAGAGGGAAAGAAGGACGAGGCAGAGGGAAAGAGAGACGAGGCAGAGGGAAAGAGAGACGAGGCAGAGGGAAAGAGAGACGAGGCAGAGGGAAAGAGAGACGAGGCAGAGGGAAAGAAGGACGAGGCAGAGGGAAAGAAGGACGAGGCAGAGGGAAAGAGAGATGAGGCAGAGGGAAAGAGAGGCAGAGGGTAACAGACGAGGCAGAGGCAAAGAGAGACGAGGCAGAGGGAAAGAGACGAGGCAGAGGGAAAGAGAGACGAGGCAGAGGGAAAGAGAGACGAGGCAGAGGGAAAGAGAGACGAGGCAGAGGGAAAGAGACGAGGCAGAGGGAAAGAGACGAGGCAGAGGGAAAGAGACGAGGCAGAGGGAAAGAGACGAGGCAGATGGAAAGAGAGACGAGAGATATTGAAGTAAAGAGAAAAGCAAGACGAGGCAGAGGGAAAGAAGGACGAGGCAGAGGGAAACAGAGACGAGGCAGAGCGAAACAGAGACGAGGCAGAGGGAAAGAGAGACGAGGCAGAGGGAAAGAAGGACGAGGCAGAGGGAAAGAAGGACGAGGCAGAGGGAAACAGAGACGAGGCAGAGGGAAAGAGAGACGAGGCAGAGGGAAAGAGAGACGAGAGATATTGAAGTAAAGAGAAAAGCAAGACGAGGCAGAGGGAAAGAAGGACGAGGCAGAGCGAAACAGAGACGAGGCAGAGGGAAAGAAGGACGAGGCAGAGGGAAAGAGAGACGAGGCAGAGGCAAAGAGAGACGAGGCAGAGGCAAAGAGAGACGAGGCAGAGGGAAAGAGAGACGAGGCAGAGGGAAAGAGAGACGAGGCAGAGGGAAAGAAGGACGAGGCAGAAGGAAAGAAGGACGAGGCAGAGGGAAAGAAGGACGAGGCAGAGGGAAAGAGAGACGAGGCAGAGGGAAAGAGCGACGAGGCAGAGGGAAAGAGCGATGAGGCAGAGGGAAAGAGCGACGAGGCGGAGGGAAAGAGAGACGAGGCGGAGGGAAAGAGCGACGAGGCAGAGGGAAAGAGACGAGGCAGAGGGAAAGAGAGACGAGGCAGAGGGAAAGAAGGACGAAGCAGAGTGAAAGAGGGGGAAGGAGAATGCCAACACTTCATCTTCATTCTCTCCAGGTGTTTCCCGGTGTTAAAGGAGTAGACTCTGTCCCAAATGGTACCCTATATAGTGAACTAGTTTTAACCAGAGCCCTATGGGCCTTTTTGGATGTATTCCTTGTGTACTGAGTTGGTAAATAGTCTCTACAGGGTCAAATCAAATTTGATTTGTCACATGCGCCGAATACAACAGGTGTAGACCTTACAGTGAAACGCTTACTTACAAGCCCTTAACCAACAATGCAGTTTTAAGAAAATAGCCAATGTGTGGGGTTACAGGTTAGTCGAGGTAGTTTGTACATGTAGGTAGAGGTAAAGTGACTATGCATAGATAATAAACAGCGAGTAGCAGCAGTGTAAAAACGCGTTGAGGGACAGGTTGTTATCCTGGCACCACATGGCCAGGTCTCTGATCTCCTCCCTATACCGGCACTGTGCAGTTGTAGGTGAACAGGGAGTACAGGAGGGGACTGAGCACGCATCCCTGAGGGGCCCCTGTGTTGAGGATCAGTGTGGCAGATGTGTTGTTGTCTACTCTCACCACCTGGGGGCGGCCCATCAGGAAGTCCAGGATCCAGTTGCAGAGGGAGGTGTTTAGTCCCAGGGTCCTTAGATTAGTGATGAGCTTTGAGGGCACTATAGTGTTGAATGCTGAGCTGGTCTATGAACAGCATTCTCACATAGGTGTTCCTTTTGTCCAGGTGGGAAAGGGCAGTGTGAAGTGCGATTGAGATTGCATCATCTGTGTATCTGTTGGGGCGGTATGCGAATTGGAGTGGGTCTAGGGTTTCCGGGATGATGGTGTTGATGTGAGCCATGACCATCCTTTCAAAGTACTTCATGGCTACCGACGTGAGTGCTACGGGGCGGTAATCATTTAGGCAGGTTATCTTAGTGTCCTTTGGCACAGGGACTATGGTGGTCTGCTTCAAACATGTAGGTATTACAGACTTGGTCAGAGAGAGGTTGAAAATGTCAGTGAAGACACTTGCCAGTTGGTACGCGCATGCTCTGAGTACGCATCCTGGTAATCCGTCTGACCCCGCGGCCTTGTGAATGTTGACCTGTTTAAAGGTCTTGTTCACACCGGCTACCGAGTGATCACACAGTCGTCCGGAACAGCTGGTGAGCTCAGGCATGGTTCGTTAACATTTACGTCATTTAGCAGACGCTCTTATCCAGAGCCACTTACAAATTGGTGCATTCACCAGTGGGATAACCACTTTACAATATGTTTTTTTTTTCCTTCCTTTCTTTGGGGTGGGTTAAGGGGGGGTAGAATGATTACTTTATCCTATCCCAGGTATTCCTTAAAGGAGGTGGGGTTTCAAGTGTTGCTTGCCTAAAAGCGAGCATAAAAAAGGCATTTAGCCCGTCTGGTAGGCTCGCGTCACTGGGCAGCTCTCTACACGGGGACAGAGACCTACAGTACGATAGGATAGTTAGTTTCACTACCGTGCACCTACGAGTTACACCACACTGTCACAACCACACACACACTTAAACAAAGGTTATCAAAGAAAGATTTTAAAATGTCAGTTAGTTAAGCTAGTTGAGTAAAATATAAAGGAACCCAATACTTAAGACCCTGTGTGGTCAATGATTATATATAATTACCCTTTGGCATCTAATCCTACTAGTAGACTCACTAGGTTCCTTCATTAGTTCCAGTCACTACATTATAGGACCCATAGATCTGGTACCGGCCCGACACTGGTATGTTGTCGTTGTTGGAGAATGAAACACAGGGTCCAATAACTAACTAACTAACTAAAGTTACTGTGTCAGTGACAAGACATTAGTAGTAGCCTAACACAGCCTCTCAGACACATTCAGTAAATCCACATCACAAACCAGGCACTGCAGTTTGGGGCACTGTAGTTCAAGGGCGTTGTAGTTCAAGGGCGTTGTAGTTCAGGGTGTTATAGTTCAGGGTGTTATAGTTTGGGGCGCTGTAGTTCAGGGGCGCTGTAGTTCGGGGCGCTGTCGTTCGGGGCGTTGTAGTTTGGGGTTGGAATCCCTGAGGGAAGCCAGCACAATGTCTCTCAAACTAACAATTTTGTTGCTCTTTTTTAAAATGTAACTAAGATCAATATGTTTGCTATATTCCGTCAGAAAAAGGCAGAAGGTGTGCCCTGATTTAGATTTAAGACAGTAGGGACCAAAACACACACATAGGCTAGATTAATTTAACCTGCTCAATGGTTTATCATCAACTTGCAAATAGACTATATCATATTGAATGCTGTTTTGTGCAGGACCAAACCTGACCAACCATTTCATCCAAGGATGTGACTGACATGCATTTTAGTGAGTCAGACGAAGTGACAAACCAGTAGGCGACATGGTTTGAATCTATTGTGTAAACACACACACACACACACAGCGTTGTCCTTCACACCCAGGTAATTGAAGAGTTCCCTACCTTCTCATCTAAGCTCCACTGTAGCTTAGCAACCTAGACACAGATAGAGGGGAGGAGCTAAACAACAAACAAAATGACAGACAGGAGAGGAGGAATACTATATGTGCAGGTGAAAGCAGTGCCGTTAGTGCTTCCGATAACTCCATTCATGTCATTGTCAGACCAATGAGTAACAGGGAGATGGAATGATATCACTAACAGACTGGCATAACATTGGCATTGGCCGATGAAAGATCAACATCATAATAATCAGTTATTGACAGCACATGCTATTCCGGCCATGAAGAAGACTGAGGATACGGAGACATGAGATCTGGACTAGAGCCGTCACAATACCACAATACTCAATTTTCCATGGCAATGAAGCATACTGAACTCTATGGTCCTTCACAAACCTGCTGAACTCTATGGTCCTTCACAAACCTGCTGAACTCTATGGTCCTTCACAAACCTGCTGAACTCTATGGTCCTTCACAACCTTTTGAACTCTACGGCCCTTCACAAACCTGCTGAACTCTACGGTCCTTCACAAACCTGCTGAACTCTACGGCCCTTCACAAACCTGCTGAACTCTATGGTCCTTCACAAACCTTTTGAACTCTATGGTCCTTCACAAACCTGCTGAACTCTATGGTCCTTCACAAACCTGCTGAACTCTACGGTCCTTCACAAACCTGCTGAACTCTACGGTCCTTCACAAACCTTTTGAACTCTATGGTCCTTCACAAACCTGCTGAACTCTATGGTCCTTCACAACCTTTTGAACTCTACGGCCCTTCACAAACCTGCTGAACTCTACGGTCCTTCACAAACCTGCTGAACTCTACGGCCCTTCACAAACCTGCTGAACTCTACCGTCCTTCACAAACCTGCTGAACTCTATGGTCCTTCACAGACATGCTGAACTCTATGGTCCTTCACAGACATGCTGAACTCTACGGCCCTTCACAAACCTGCTGAACTCTACGGCCCTTCACAAACCTGCTGAACTCTACGGCCCTTCACAAACCTGCTGAACTCTACGGTCCTTCACAAACCTGCTGAACTCTACGGCCCTTCACAAACCTGCTGAACTCTACGGCCCTTCACAGACATGCTGAACTCTACCGTCCTTCACAAACCTGCTGAACTCTACGGCCCTTCACAGACATGCTGAACTCTACGGTCCTTCACAAACCTGCTGACAACAGGATGTGTGTTTTCAACATACTGTAGTTTCTTGAGAAAAAAATAATGATGTCCCGCTTTATGTTTTGTTTTGTTGCCACGACCAGCGATGCTAGTATGGTGTCAACCCTAATATGAACTATAATCTGGGGAGAACACCGATGAAAAGATGGGACTATGATAGCAGTGGTTCCTGAAACATGATTAAACAACATGCAACAGCGGGTGGGACATTAACACAGCAAGTCAAGGGGAAACAATACTCCCATTTACATACATAAAACACACATTAAAAGTAACAGTTAATGTTGGATAATGGTACTGCCTGGAAACACTGCTGCATTGTGGGTTAATTTCCTTAAAAACACATCCCACGTACGCAGACCGTTTGAACCTATTTGTCACTTTGGATAAAGGCATCTGCGAATAAATGATCATATTTGGGTCCTATGAAAAATCTGAATCCCCATCCTTAAGTGTCTATGTGTGATGACATTCTGCCCCAGCATCTGTTAGGAGGAAACTGGTCAGACCAGATGCTGGTCAATCAACAACCCTGGGATGTATTCATTAGGAACCAAACAGAACCAACCGGAAGCAAACGGAACAGGGAGGGACCTACATGAATTTGTCCAATAGAAACTCTTGTTTTCGTAGCAAAATGTTTTCCGTTTGCAACTGTTCAGACTAATGAATACACCCCTGGTCTGAAAAACGGAAACATTGATACTGTAATGTTCCATAGCTTTGTAGACTGGCACGCATTGGTAGAATGAACCTCTACCAAACACAGAGACTGAGTGCAGTTACATGCACAGAATAATACGGTTATTGTGAAGTCAGATTAACGTGGGTATAAGTGAATTCACCATGACACCACCACGAGCTGTTTTATATGGAAGCCCCAACCTGTCACCAAAAAAATGAAATGCCTCATGATGACGTGCTTCAGTCTGATCTACTGATGATAACCACTGCTGCAGGTAGCCTAGAGAAGTCTATGCACTCTGGAAGCCAGTCATTCCGCTACCCAAGAGTGGTAAAGCGGCCTTTACTGGTTCTTTCAACCAGTCAGTCATTTGTGTCAGTGCAGTACATGTTGAGTGCCCTTCTCTATAAGCATGCTGAAAGTCTGTTGTTAATTTGTTTACAGAGAAGTAGCAATGTATTTGGTGAAACACAATGTTTTCCAACAGTTTGCTAAGAGTTGGCAGCAAGCTTTAATGAAAGCGTCTCTAATGTCAGACATGTAAAGTGTGGTGTACCACAGGGCAGCTCTCTAGGTCCTCTACTCTTTTGTATTTTTACCAATGACCTGCCACTGGCATTAAACAAAGCATGTGTGTCCATTTATGCTGATGATTCGTCCATATACGCATCAGCAACCACAGCTAATGAAGTCACTGAAACCCTTAACAAAGAGTTGCAGTCCATTTTGGAAAGGGTGGCCAGTAATAAACTGGTCCTGAACATCTCTAAAACAAAGAGCATTTTATTTGGTACAAATCATTCCCTAAGTTCTAGACCTCAGCTGAATCTGGTAATAAATTGTGTGGCTGTTGAACAAGTTGAACAGGCTAAATTACTTGGTGTTACCTTAGATTGTAAACTGTCATGGTCTAAACATATAGAGTCAATGGTTGTAAAGATGGGGAGAGGTCTGTCCGTAATAAAGAGATGCTGCTTTTTTGACACCACACTCCACAAAGCAAGTCCTGCAGGCTATAGTTTTATCTTATCTTGATTATTGTCCAGTCACATGGTCAAGTGCTGTAAAGGAAGAGGGCTAATATTAATACTATGCATGCCAGTCTCTCTTGGCTAAGAGTTGTTTTTATAAGAAACAAATGTGTTGGAAATTCCAAATTGTTTGCAAAGTCAACTTACACACAGCACTGACACACACACTTACCCCACCAGACATGCCACCAGGGGTCTTTTCACAGCCCCCAGGTCCAGAACAAATTCAAGGAAACATACAGTATTATACAGAGCCGTGAGTGCATGGAACTCCCTTCCATCTTATATAGCGGAATTGAACAGCAAACCTGGTTTCAAAAAACTAATAAAGCAATACTTCGCGGCACAATGCCTCTCCCCCATGTGACCTACTTGTTGTGTGTATGTACTGACATGTATCTGTAATTGATAGATGCACAAACACTATATGTTAATGTTTTTAATTGTATATGTAAATACTGAAGTATATTGTCTGTAATGTATTTTCCGTTATATGTCAGACCCCAGTAAGACTAGCTGTCGCCATTGGCGTCGGCTAATGGGGATCCTAATCAATCAAAACCATCTGGGCCTGGCCAGGGGAAACGTAACGTCATGTTGTTGTAGCCTAAGCTATGTATTTATAGGCTAAAATAGGCCCATTTATTTGTGTTCTGAGAAAATGTGAACATGATCAAAATGTGGTGTATATTCACATGTCGGGTGACTAGCCTATCTAGGCCTTTTAATCCACAAATGCAATCCTGAATACAGCAAGCTCAGCTCAGTTTTTTAAACGTTAGTTTTATTGTACAATCACAGTTGTCTGTCTGTGTAAAGGGTTTAAATACTTTCATCCTACCCAGGGCCAGGCGTTTTTCCAGGAGTTAATTTTTTTTAAACCATATGAACTGATTGGAAAATTAATCTGGTCCCATCATAGCCAATATCATAGCCCATATCATAGCCCATTTCATAGCCAATATCATAGCCCATATCATAGCCCCATATATGAAAAACAGCTGATTTATTACCATGTCATATGCTACAACTAGGTTCCAGAGTTTTTTGGTTAGCCTACTACCAGATCAGGAAAAACTCTGGGCTCCAGGAAAACTAATAATACGTCTCCACCTCCCTGTGTTAATACGTCTCCACCTCCCCGTGTTAATACGTCTCCACCTCCCCGTGTTAATACGTCTCCACCTCCCCGTGTTAATACGTCTCCACCTCCCCGTGTTAATACGTCTCCACCTCCCCGTGTTAATACGTCTCCACCTCCCCGTGTTAATACGTCTCCACCTCCCCGTGTTAATACGTCTCCACCTCCCCGTGTTAATACGTCTCCACCTCCCCGTGTTAATACGTCTCCACCTCCCCGTGTTAATACGTCTCCACCTCCCCGTGTTAATACGTCTCCACCTCCCCGTGTTAATACGTCTCCACCTCCCCGTGTTAATACGTCTCCACCTCCCCGTGTTAATACGTCTCCACCTCCCCGTGTTAATACGTCTCCACCTCCCCGTGTTAATACGTCTCCACCTCCCCGTGTTAATACGTCTCCACCTCCCCGTGTTAATACGTCTCCACCTCCCCGTGTTAATACGTCTCCACCTCCCCGTGTTAATACGTCTCCACCTCCCCGTGTTAATACGTCTCCACCTCCCCGTGTTAATACGTCTCCACCTCCCCGTGTTAATACGTCTCCACCTCCCCGTGTTAATACGTCTCCACCTCCCCGTGTTAATACGTCTCCACCTCCCCGTGTTAATACGTCTCCACCTCCCCGTGTTAATACGTCTCCACCTCCCCGTGTTAATACGTCTCCACCTCCCTGTGTTAATACGTCTCCACCTCCCTGTGTTAATACGTCTCCACCTCCCTGTGTTAATACGTCTCTACCTCCCTGTGTTAATACGTCTCTACCTCCCTGTGTCCCTCTATTATTTAGATCACTCCAACACAGACATCGTTTCAATGTCTAAGTGCTATATGTTTAATAGACCAGTATTAAATGGTGAGAGAAGAACTGGACTAGTTTTAAACTCCATGAACATTGCTTTAGCAGTTTCAGAAGAAAATGGCTGTCACACCCTGGCTCTGGGACTCTATTTGTTGAGCCAGGGTGTGTTTATTCTATGTGTTATATTTCTATGTTGGGGGTTCATGTTTGTCTATTTCTATGTTGGCCTGAGTGACTCCCAATCAGAGGCAACGAGTGTCAGCTGTTGGCTGGTTGTCTCTGATTGGGAGCCATATTTAAACTGTCTGTTTTCCTTTTGTGTTTGTGGGTTCTTGTTCCGTGTTCGGTCATTGTCACCGTGGACTTCACGAGTCGTTTGTTGTTTTGTTTTCGTGCTTTATTTAATAAATCACCATGTTCGTTCAACACGCTGCGCATTGGTCTACTTCTTTTCAAGACGATCGTGACAGAAGAACCCACCAAACCAGGACCAAGCAGCGTGTCCAGGAACACACGCAGGAGGTAACGCTGGTGGATGTCCTCCTCGGCTGGGGGCAGATTACGAAGGAGGAGGCCGTCCGGTACCGGAAGGCGATGAAGGGGGAGACCCAGGCAGGAGTGGAGAAGCGGCGTCAACCGGGCCGTGGTCGGACAGGCGAGAGGCACCCCCAATAATTTTTTAGGGGGGGGGGCACACGGCATGGGCGACTGGGCAGCAGGAGGCTGCCACAGGGCGAATTGGGAGATTAGGAGAGGAGGCCACCGGGTTTTGGGGGCCAGAAGGCAGGTTGGCGGAGCCTGGATGGAGAGCAGAGCCAACTCCGCGTACTCAGGCATGGCAGCATGAGACTGGGCAGGTTCCGCGGTGTGCGGAGCTGCGCACTGGGCCACGAGTGGTCCGGCATAGTCCGGTACGTCCTGTGCGAGCACCCCGCACGTGTTGTGCGAAGGTGGGCATGCAGCCAGGACGGAGTGTGCCGGCTCAGCGCTCGTGGCCTCCAGTGCCTCTCCTCGGTCCCGGATATCCTGCGCCAGTGTCACGTGCTGTTATGCCAGTACGGGTACACAGCCCTGTACGTCCTGTGCTGATGCCTCACACAGAGTGTGTGAAGGTAGGCATTCAGCCAGGACGGGTTGTGGCAGCTCTTTACTCCAGGTCTCCTATCCGTCTCCACAGCCCGGTCCGGCCTGTCCCTGCTCCACGCACCAAGCCTACGGTGTGCGTCGCCAGCCCGGTTCGGCCTGTCCCTGCTCCACGCACCAAACCTACGGTGTGCGTCGCCAACCTGGTCCAGCCTGTCCCTGCTCCACGCACCAAGCCTACGGTGTGCGTCGCCAGCCCGGTCCGGCCTGTCCCTGCTCCACGCACCAAGCCTACGGTGTGCGTCGCCAGCCCAGTCCGGCCTGTCCCTGCTCCACGCATCAAGCCTACGGGGTGCGTCGCCAGCCCAGCCCGGCCTGTCCCTGCTCCACGCACCAAGCCTACGGGGTGCGTCGCCAGCCCAGCCCGGCCTGTCCCTGCTCCACGCACCAAGTCTACGGTGCGCGTCGCCAGCCCGGCCCGGCCTTTTCCTGCCACTCGCACCAAGCCAGGGGTGCGAGTCGTCAGTCCGGTGAGGCCCGTTCCGGCTCCACGCACCAAGCTAGGGGTGCGCATCGTCAGCCCGGCCCGGCCCGTTGCTGCTCCACGCACCAAGCCAGTGGTGCGCATCGTCAGCCCGGTCCGGTCAGGTCCTGCTTCACGCACCAAGCCAGGGGTGCGCGTCGTCAGTCCGGCACAACCCGTGCCTGGGTCATCAACTGCTCCACAACGGAGCTGAAGCTATCCGCTCCTGCTACGTCCAGGTCAGCTCCAGCCAGCGGGGCCAGACCGGACCAGGGGCGCTATGGGGGGTTGATTGGAGGGTGGTGGGCAAGGCCGGAGCCAGAACCGCCGCCGAGGAGTTATGCCCACCCAGCCCTACCCTGTTTAGCTCTTATTGAGGCGCGGTCGCAGTCCGCGCCTTTAGGGGGGGGGTACTGTCACACCCTGGCTCTGGGACTCTATTTGTTGAGCCAGGGTGTGTTTATTCTATGTGTTATATTTCTATGTTGGGGGTTCATGTTTGTCTATTTCTATGTTGGCCTGAGTGACTCCCAATCAGAGGCAACGAGTGTCAGCTGTTGGCTGGTTGTCTCTGATTGGGAGCCATATTTAAACTGTCTGTTTTCCTTTTGTGTTTGTGGGTTCTTGTTCCGTGTTCGGTCATTGTCACCGTGGACTTCACGAGTCGTTTGTTGTTTTGTTTTCGTGCTTTATTTAATAAATCACCATGTTCGTTCAACACGCTGCGCATTGGTCTACTTCTTTTCAAGACGATCGTGACAGAAGAACCCACCAAACCAGGACCAAGCAGCGTGTCCAGGAACACACGCAGGAGGTAACGCTGGTGGATGTCCTCCTCGGCTGGGGGCAGATTACGAAGGAGGAGGCCGTCCGGTACCGGAAGGCGATGAAGGGGGAGACCCAGGCAGGAGTGGAGAAGCGGCGTCAACCGGGCCGTGGTCGGACAGGCGAGAGGCACCCCCAAGAATTTTTTAGGGGGGGGGCACACGGCATGGGCGACTGGGCAGCAGGAGGCTGCCACAGGGCGAATTGGGAGATTAGGAGAGGAGGCCACCGGGTTTTGGGGGCCAGAAGGCAGGTTGGCGGAGCCTGGATGGAGAGCAGAGCCAACTCCCCGTACTCAGGCATGGCAGCATGAGACTGGGCAGGTTCCGCGGTGTGCGGAGCTGCGCACTGGGCCACGAGTGGTCCGGCATAGCCCGGTACGTCCTGTGCGAGCACCCCGCACGTGTTGTGCGAAGGTGGGCATGCAGCCAGGACGGAGTGTGCCGGCTCAGCGCTCGTGGCCTCCAGTGCCTCTCCTCGGTCCCGGATATCCTGCGCCAGTGTCACGTGCTGTTATGCCAGTACGGGTACACAGCCCTGTACGTCCTGTGCTGATGCCTCACACAGAGTGTGTGAAGGTAGGCATTCAGCCAGGACGGGTTGTGGCAGCTCTTTACTCCAGGTCTCCTATCCGTCTCCACAGCCCGGTCCGGCCTGTCCCTGCTCCACGCACCAAGCCTACGGTGTGCGTCGCCAGCCCGGTTCGGCCTGTCCCTGCTCCACGCACCAAACCTACGGTGTGCGTCGCCAACCTGGTCCAGCCTGTCCCTGCTCCACGCACCAAGCCTACGGTGTGCGTCGCCAGCCCGGTCCGGCCTGTCCCTGCTCCACGCACCAAGCCTACGGTGTGCGTCGCCAGCCCAGTCCGGCCTGTCCCTGCTCCACGCATCAAGCCTACGGGGTGCGTCGCCAGCCCAGCCCGGCCTGTCCCTGCTCCACGCACCAAGCCTACGGGGTGCGTCGCCAGCCCAGCCCGGCCTGTCCCTGCTCCACGCACCAAGTCTACGGTGCGCGTCGCCAGCCCGGCCCGGCCTTTTCCTGCCACTCGCACCAAGCCAGGGGTGCGAGTCGTCAGTCCGGTGAGGCCCGTTCCGGCTCCACGCACCAAGCTAGGGGTGCGCATCGTCAGCCCGGCCCGGCCCGTTGCTGCTCCACGCACCAAGCCAGTGGTGCGCATCGTCAGCCCGGTCCGGTCAGGTCCTGCTTCACGCACCAAGCCAGGGGTGCGCGTCGTCAGTCCGGCACAACCCGTGCCTGGGTCATCAACTGCTCCACAACGGAGCTGAAGCTATCCGCTCCTGCTACGTCCAGGTCAGCTCCAGCCAGCGGGGCCAGACCGGACCAGGGGCGCTATGGGGGGTTGATTGGAGGGTGGTGGGCAAGGCCGGAGCCAGAACCGCCGCCGAGGAGTTATGCCCACCCAGCCCTCCCCTGTTTAGCTCTTATTGAGGCGCGGTCGCAGTCCGCGCCTTTAGGGGGGGGGTACTGTCACACCCTGGCTCTGGGACTCTATTTGTTGAGCCAGGGTGTGTTTATTCTATGTGTTATATTTCTATGTTGGGGGTTCATGTTTGTCTATTTCTATGTTGGCCTGAGTGACTCCCAATCAGAGGCAACGAGTGTCAGCTGTTGGCTGGTTGTCTCTGATTGGGAGCCATATTTAAACTGTCTGTTTTCCTTTTGTGTTTGTGGGTTCTTGTTCCGTGTTCGGTCATTGTCACCGTGGACTTCACGAGTCGTTTGTTGTTTTGTTTTCGTGCTTTATTTAATAAATCACCATGTTCGTTCAACACGCTGCGCATTGGTCTACTTCTTTTCAAGACGATCGTGACAATGGCCTCGTTGCTATGACAACATTTGTTAATATTCAGCTAGGAACAATAAATAACTCTGACTCTTTAACCCCCGATGAGAAACAACTCCAACACCACTGCTACACCGTGTCCAAATGGCACCCTATTCCCTATATAGTGCACTACATTTGAACAGAGCCCTATGGGTCCTGGTTAAAAAGTAGTGCACTATAAAAAGGGAACAGGGTGCCATTTGGGGTGCAGCCTTACTGTGGGCCTCCAGTCAGTCTGTCTGTCTCAGTCTGTAGGCCTCCAGTCTGTCTGTCTGTCTGTCTCAGTCTGTAGGCCTCCAGTCTGTCTGTCTGTCTCGGTCTGTAGGCCTCCAGTCTGTCTGTCTGTCTCGGTCTGTAGGCCTCCAGTCTGTCTGTCTGTCTCGGTCTGTAGGCCTCCAGTCTGTCTGTCTCGGTCTGTAGGCCTCCAGTCTGTCTGTCTCGGTCTGTAGGCCTCCAGTCTGTCTGTCTCGGTCTGTAGGCCTCCAGTCTGTCTGTCTCGGTCTGTAGGCCTCCAGTATGTCTGTCTGTCTGTCTCGGTCTGTAGGCCTCCAGTCTGTCTGTCTCGGTCTGTAGGCCTCCAGTCTGTCTGTCTCGGTCTGTAGGCCTTCAGTCTGTCTGTCTGTCTGTCTGTCTGGGTCTGTAGGCCTCCAGTCTGTCTGTCTGGGTCTGTAGGCCTCCAGTCTGTCTGTCTCGGTCTGTGTGCCTCCAGTCTGTCCGTCTCGGTCTGTAGGCCTCCAGTCTGTCTGTCTCGGTCTGTAGGCCTCCAGTCTGTCTGTCTCGGTCTGTAGGCCTCCAGTCTGTCTGTCTCGGTCTGTAGGCCTCCAGTATGTCTGTCTGTCTGTCTCGGTCTGTAGGCCTCCAGTCTGTCTGTCTCGGTCTGTAGGCCTCCAGTCTGTCTGTCTCTGTCTGTAGGCCTTCAGTCTGTCTGTCTGTCTGTCTGGGTCTGTAGGCCTCCAGTCTGTCTGTCTGGGTCTGTAGGCCTCCAGTCTGTCTGTCTCGGTCTGTGTGCCTCCAGTCTGTCCGTCTCGGTCTGTGTGCTGAGTGTTTGACCAAACCTCTGGCTAACAAAGACAGCAGCTTTCAGTCCTGATAAGAGTTTGTGTGTTTACTACTGGAGCAGAACACAGTGTGGTTGGCAAACACCAGCCTGTTTAACTGCCTTAAACGCTCAATTCAATGGGCTTTATTGGCATGGGAAACCTACAGTGTGGAAAAAAAGTATTTAGTCAGCCACCAATTGTGCAAGTTCTCCCACTTAAAAAGATGAGAGAGGCCTGTAAATTTCATCGTAGGTACACGTCAACTATGACAGACAAATTGAGGATTTTTTTCCCCTGAAAATCACATTGTAGGATTTTTTATGAATTTATTTGCAAATTATGGTGGAAAATTCGTTTTTGGTCACCTACAAACAAGCAAGATTTTAGGCTCTCACAGACCTGTAACAACTTCTTTAAGAGGCTCCTCTGTCCTCCACTCGTTACCTGTATTAATGGCACCTGTTTGAACTTGTTATCAGTATAAAAGACACCTGTCCACAACCTCAAACAGTCACACTCCAAACTCCACTATGACCAAGACCAAAGAGCTGTCAAAGGACACCAGAAACAAAATTGTAGACCTGCACCAGGCTGGGAAGACTGAATCTGCAATAGGTAAGCAGCTTGGTTTGAAGAAATCAACTGTGGGAGCAATTATTAGGAAATGGAAGACATACAAGACCACTGATAATCTCCCTCGATCTGGGGCTCCACGCAAGATCTCACCCCATGGGGTCAAAAAAATCCCAGAACCACACGGGGGGACCTAGTGAATGACCTGCAGAGAGCTGGGACCAAAGTAACAAAGCCTACCATCAGTAACACACTACGCCGCCAGGGACTCAAATCCTGCAGTGCCAGACGTGTCCCCCTGCTTAAGCCAGTACATGTCCAGGCCTGTCTGAAGTTTGCTAGAGTGCATTTGGATGATCCAGAAGAGGATTGGGAGAATGTCATATGGTCAGATGAAACCAAAATATAACTTTTTGGTAAAAACTCAACTCGTCGTGTTTGGAGGACAAAGAATGCTGAGTTGCATCCAAAGAACACCATACCTACTGTAAAGCATGGGGGTGGAAACATCATGCTTTGGGGCTGTTTTTCTGCAAAGGGACCAGGACGACTGATCCGTGTAAAGGAAAGAATGAATGGGGCCATGTATCGTGAGATTTTGAGTGAAAACCTCCTTCCATCAGCAAGGGCATTGAAGATGAAACGTGGCTGGGTCTTTCAGCATGACAATGATCCCAAACACACTGCCCGGGCAACGAAGGAGTGGCTTCATAAGAAGCATTTCAAGGTCCTGGAGTGGCCTAGCCAGTCTCCAGATCTCAACCCCATAGAAAATCTTTGGAGGGAGTTGAAAGTCCGTGTTGCCCAGCGACAGCCCCAAAACATCACTGCTCTAGAGGAGATCTGTATGGAGGAATGGGCCAAAATACCAGCAACAGTGTGTGAAAACCTTGTGAAGACTTACAGAAAACGTTTGACCTGTGTCATTGCCAACAAAGGGTATATAACAAAGTTATATGGGCGGCAGGTAGCTTAGTGGGTAAGAGCGTTGTGCCAGTAACCGAAAGGTCGCTGGTTCTAATCCCCGAGCCGATTAGGTGAAAAATCTGTCGGTGCCCTTGAGCAAGGCACTTAACCCTAATTGCTCCTGTAAGTCGCTCTGGATAAGAGCGTCTGCTAAATGACTAATTATTTATTTATTTATTATTTAAAGTATTGAGAAACTTTTGTTATTGACCAAATACTTATTTTCCACCATCATTTGCAAATAAATTCATTAAAAATCCTACAATGTGATTTTCTGGATTTGTTTTTCTAATTTTGTCTGTCATAGTTGACGTGTACCTATGATGAAAATTACAGGCCTCTCATCTTTTTAAGTGGGAGAACTTGCACAATTGGTGGCTGACTAAATACTTTTTCCCCCACTGTATGTTAACATTGCCAAAGCAAGTGAAGTAGATCATAAACAAAAGTGATCTCTCTCTCTCTCTCTACCCCCCTCTCTCTACTCTACCTCTCTCCCTCCCTCCCGGATCTGCTGTCCCTGTTAACCTGGGTTGTATTTGTCCAACAAGGTGTGCTTTAGGGCGGGCTGTTAGACCACACAAAACCCTGTTACACACTGATACAACCCTCACACCTCCTTCCACTCACGTAATCTCTAATCTAGGAGAGTATGGCTACATACCTTATAGCTAGCAGAATGCAAACATGTTGATAAGGCCATAGTTTCCAGTCGTAGTAGTATCACACCATATGGAAGAATCTGAAGCTCCATCCGTTACAAGACCATGGTGCTAGTTTACGGAGCTGTGAGGGGAACGGCACCTCCGTACCTTCAGGCTCTGATCAGTCCCTACACCCAAACGAGGGCACTACGTTCATCCACCTCTGGCCTGCTGGCTCCCCTTCCTCTGCGGAAGCATAGTTCCCGCTCAGCCCAGTCAAAACTGTTCGCTGCTCTGGCACCCCAATGGTGGAACAAGCTCCCTCACGACGCCAGGACAGCGGAGTCACTGACCACCTTCCGGAGACACTTGAAACCCCACCACTTTAAGGAATACCTGGAATAGTCTAACAGTAATCCTTCTACACCCCCCCTCCCCCAGTGGTGGTTGCCCCACTGGCTATCCTAAGTTAAATGAACCAATTTGTAAGTCGCTCTGGATAAGAGCGTCTGCTAAATGACTTAAATGTAAATGTGGTTATAAAATCTGAGGGAGCACCTTCTAAACTAGTCCCTACTAAAAGACCGTTTCACATCGCCTACGTCAACACATGACACTTTACACTGACAAATCTTTACTTACGTTATCAGATTCAAAAGGATCCTCCGGTCCAACCTTACTCCTGAATTGACACTTAACCACACTAGTAACTTCTGTTAGGCAATACCTCTCAAACTGTTTGTCATACACCCACAGAGATAAAACAAAACAGTCTAGCTGAGCCATGACACCAGTCTGCTAATAGCCATGTCACCTGTTCCCGGGACTATATATTCCCATGGACACCGTGGAACTGCAAAAGGTGACATCCCAGAGTATGTTCCCTCAGATACAGAGCCTGCTGCTACTACAGATTCTACCAGCTAGATCCTATCAACTAGTACCGATTCTACCAGCTAGATTCTATCAACTAGTACCGATTCTACCAGCTAGATTCTATCAACTAGTACAGATTCTACCAGCTAGATTCTATCAACTAGTACCGATTCTACCAGCTAGATTCTATCAACTAGTACCGATTCTACCAGCTAGATTCTATCAACTAGTACCGATTCTACCAGCTAGATTCTATCAACTAGTACAGATTCTACCAGCTAGATTCTATCAACTAGTACCGATTCTACCAGCTAGATTCTATCAACTAGTACCGATTCTACCAGCTAGATTCTGTCAACTAGTACCGATTCTACCAGCTAGATTCTATCAACTAGTACCGATTCTACCAGCTAGATTCTATCAACTAGTACAGATTCTACCAGCTAGATTCTGTCAACTAGTACAGATTCTACCAGCTAGATTCTGTCAACTAGTACCGATTCTACCAGCTAGATTCTGTCAACTAGTACCGATTCTACCAGCTAGATTATATCAACTAGTACAGATTCTACCAGCTAGATTCTATCAACTAGTACAGATTCTACCAGCTAGATTCTGTCAACTAGTACCGATTCTACCAGCTAGATTATATCAACTAGTACAGATTCTACCAGCTAGATTCTGTCAACTAGTACAGATTCTACCAGCTAGATTCTATCAACTAGTACAGATTCTACCAGCTAGATTCTGTCAACTAGTACAGATTCTACCAGCTAGATTCTGTCAACTAGTACAGATTCTACCAGCTAGATTCTATCAACTAGTACAGATTCTACCAGCTAGATTCTGTCAGCCTAACTAAACTGTTGGACCTTGTGCTCCTAGCCTGCATGGTGAGAGGTGTTGTTCTACTAAGGCGAAATAGAGTCAGTTGTTTGGGTAGGAAAACGTCCAGTACTGTAGCCTGAATCTGGTCCCAGCCACAAAGGCTGTGTTTACACACGCAGCCCAATTATTGGCAAAATATTGGATGTGATTGGTGATGGGAAGGGAGACAGGTGGGGTCAGTACTTGAGGAGAGAGAGAGAGAGAGAGACAGGTGGGGTCAGTATTTGAGGAGAGAGAGAGAGAGAGAGACAGGTGGGGTCAGTATTTGAGGAGAGAGAGAGAGAGAGACAGGTGGGGTCAGTATTTGAGGAGAGAGAGAGACAGGTGGGGTCAGTATTTGAGGAGAGAGACAGGTGGGGTCAGTACTTGACGAGAGCGGGGTGTTTTACGGGTTGTGTCACCTGTTCAAGTCTGTCGTCCTCCGGCAGCGTCCCTGTGTCTCCGTTACTGTTGATAGGGATCTCCATAGTGTCTGATCTAGTCACCATCTGTCATCCTGACCTAGACCTGTGAGAGAGAGAGTCGGAGAGAGAGAGAGAGAGAGAGAGAGAGTCAGAAAGTTTACATACACTCAGTATTTGGTAGCATTGCCTTTAAATTGTTTAACTTGGGTCAAACGTTTCGGGTAGCCTTCCACAAGCTTCCCACAATAAATTGGATGAATTTTGGCCCATTCCTCCTGTCAGAGCTGGTGTAACAGTCAGGTTTGTAGGCCTCCTTGCTCGCACACACTTTTTCAGTTCTGCCCACACATTTTCTATAGGATTGAGGTCAGGGATTTGTGATGGCCACTCCAATACCTTGACTTTGTTGTCCTTAAGCCATTTTGCCACAACTTTGGAAGTATGCTTGGGGTCACTGTTCATTTGGAAGACCCATTTGCGACCAAGCTTTAACTTCCTGACTGATGTCTTGAGACGTTGCTTCAATATATCCACATAATTTTCCTTCCTCATGATGCCATCTATTTTGTGAAGTACACCAGTCCCTCCTGCAACAAAGCACCCCCACAACATGATGCTGCCACCCCCGTGCTTCACGGTTGGGATGGTGTTCTTCGGCTTGCAAGTGCCCCCTTTTTCCTCCAAACATAACGATGGTCATTATGGCCAAACAGTTCTATTTTTGTTTCATCAGACCAGAGGACATTTCTCCAAAAAGTACGATGTTTGTCCCCGTTTGCAGTTGCAAACCGTAGTCTGGCTTTTTTCTGGCGGTTTTGGAGCAGTGGCTTCTTCCTTGCTGAGCGGCCTTTCAGGTTATGTCGATATAGGACTCGTTTTACTGTGGATATAGATACTTTTGTACCTGTTTCCTCCAGCATCTTCACAAGGTCCTTTGCTGTTGTTCTGGGATTGATTTGCACTTTTCGCACCAAAGTACGTTCATCTCTAGGAGACAGAACGCGTCTCCTTCCTGAGCGGTATGACAGCTGCGTGGTCCCATGGTGTTTATACACTGCTCAAAAAAATAAAGGGAACACTTAAACAACACAATGTAACTCCAAGTCAATCACACTGTCCACTTAGGAAGCAACACTGATTGACAATAAATGTCACATGCTGTTGTGCAAATGGAATAGACAACAGGTGGAAATTATAGGCAATTAGCAAGACACCCCCAATAAAAGGACTGGTTTTGAAGGTGTCCAGGAGTTGGCGGATGCTTTAGTCCAGCTCTGGGAGGAGATCCCTCAGGAGACCATCCGCCACCTCATCAGGAGCATGCCCAGGCATTGTAGGGAGGTCATACAGGCACGTGGAGGCCACACACACTACTGAGCCTCATTTTGACTTGTTTTAAGGACATTACATCAAAGTTGGATCAGCCTGTAGTGTGGTTTTCCACTTTAATTTTGAGGGTGACTCCAAATCCAGACCTCCATGGGTTGATAAATTTGATTTCCATTGATACTTTTTGTGTGATTTTGTTGTCAGCACATTCAACTATGTAAAGAAAAAAGTATTTAATAAGATTATTTCATTCATTCAGATCTAGGATGTGTTATTTTAGTGTTACCTTTATTTTTTTGAGCAGTGTACTTGCGTGCTATTGTTTGTACAGATGAACGTGGTACCTTCAGGCGTTTGGCAATTGCTCCCAAGGATTAACCAGACTTGTGGAGGTCTACAATTTCTTTTCTGAGGTCTTGGCTGATTTCTTTTGATTTTCCCATGATATCAAGCAAAGAGGCACTGAGTTTGAAGGTAGGCCTTGAAATACATCCACAGGTACACCTCCAATTGATTCAAATGATATCAATTAGCCTATCAGAAGCTTCTAAAGCCATAACATCATTTTCTGGAATTTTCCAAGCTGTTTAAAGGCACAGTCAACTTAGTGTATGTAAACTTCTGACCCACTGGAATTGTGATACAGTGAATTATAAGTGAAATAATCTGTCTGTAAACAATTATTGGAAAAATTACTTCGTCATGCACAAAGTAGATGTCCTAACAGATTTTTCCAAAACTATAGTTTGTTAACAAGAAATGTGTGGAGTGGTTGAAAAACTAGTTTTATTGACTCCAACCTAAGTGTATGTAAACTTCTGACTTCAACTGTATGTAGGGTCCTAGATGAAGGAATGATTACTAGGGTACCTATGTAGGGTCCTAGATGATGGAATGATTAATAGGGTACCTATGTAGGGTCCTAGATGAAATAATGATTACTAGGCTACCTATATAGGTTCCTAGATTAAGGAATGATTATTAGGCTACCTATGTAGGGTCCTAGATGAAGGAATGATTAATATCAATCAATCAATTTTATTTTATATAGCCCTTCTTACATCAGCTAATATCTCGAAGTGCTGTACAGAAACCCAGCCTAAAACCCCAAACAGCTAGTAATGCAGGTGTAGAAGCACGGTGGCTAGGAAAAACTCCCTAGAAAGGCGAAAACCTAGGAAGAAACCTAGAGAGGAACCAGGCTATGAGGGGTGGCCAGTCCTCTTCTGGCTGTGCCGGGTGGAGATTATAACAGAACCATGCCAAGATGTTCAAAATGCCAAGATGTTCAAAATTAATAGGCTACCTATGTAGGGTCCTAGATGAGATAGAGGTTTCAAAGAGCACTTCTCCCTCTCAGCATATGAAACAAGGCCTTGCAGCACAAAGCAAGCTGTTGTAGGACAATGAGACCGCCTGTTCAAGTGACCACTCCACTCCAACCAACCATTCAGCTGTATTACCCGAGTCTGTTACCGCTGCCCACACACCTCAGGTTTACGCTACCACCACATTGAATTAGCCTCCTGGAAGCTAAAACACACACACCTCAGGTTTACGCTACCACCACATTGAATTAGCCTCCTGGAAGCTAAAACACACACACCTCAGGTTTACACTACCACCACATTGAATTAGCCTCCTGGAAGCTAAAACACACACACACACACCTCAGCTAACACTAATGAATTCTTTATTACTGAATGAGATGAAGGGTTATGTCAACTACAATGGAGATATGTGTGCTGTTTGCACAGGTTAATAAGGGTGAGGAGATGAAGGTTTATCAGGGCTTTTACAATAACACACCTGGACAACACCTGTCTATAGGCTTTGAACACACACATTAACCCAGGCACGTAGGCCATGTTGACAACTCTGCTAGGGTTATGTAGGAGCCAGGAGAATGTGGAAATCAGGATAAATCCTAGCTAGGCATAGCATACACCATTAGACTATGGTGCTGGGTTTAGGCAGTTTCCCCTTTCTTGTAGCCTACAGTTTATGTAAGTTATAAGCTGGCCTAAAACTGGACTGTAAAACTGAGTTGGCCTACAGCATCACGAGTGTTAGGCTATATGCTGACCTGCAGTGGGTCAGGACTGGAGCGGCCAGCTGTTGAACCTTCCTTCACAATGGCCTAGATTCAAACCATAGCGCTGAAGATAGTGATTGGGGGGGGGGGGGCAGGCTGGAATTGATACGGTTACATAATCACAATATTATTTTGGGATGATAAAAATCCATATTTATTTAGCGTCAGCTAGTTGGCTAGTAGTTTAGCTAGTTAGTTGGTAGGTAGCGTTGGCTAGTTGGCTAGTAGTTTAGCTAGTTAGTTGGTAGGTAGCATCGGCTAGTTGGCTAGTAGTTTAGCTAGTTAGTTGGTAGGTAGCGTCAGCTAGTTGGCTAGTAGTTTAGCTAGTTAGTTAGTTGGTAGGTAGCGTCAGCTAGTTGGCTAGTAGTTTAGCTAGTTAGTTGGTAGGTAGCGTCAGCTAGTTGGCTAGTAGTTTAGCTAGTTAGTTGGTAGGTAGCGTCAGCTAGTTGGCTAGTAGTTTAGCTAGTTAGTTGGTAGGTAGCGTCAGCTAGTTGGCTAGTAGTTTAGCTAGTTAGTTGGTAGGTAGCGTCAGCTAGTTGGCTAGTAGTTTAGCTAGTTAGTTGGTAGGTAGCGTCAGCTAGTTGGCTGTACCTGCAGCATGATCCATCCTACAGCTTGTTCTCCGTCTTTTTAAAATAGTAAGCCAACATATTTTCAGCACTTTTATTTCAATGACTGATCAAAACTAATTTTCTCACGCGCTCTCGTCTTTCCGCAGCAGACATATAGTGAGCAATATGTTTATCGCAATACACATAGAATCGTGAGAATATTTGCGGAGTCTGCATTCACAGTATACGTCGGCTCAACCTGAAATTGCCACAGCATATAGTAATTACTATATTAAAACATTACATATTATCATAAACATCACATTTATCCAAACCACAAGCTAGAACATTTTAATTTCACTGGTAGAATCGGAAAGATTCGGCTCCCTGTGTATTCGTCCGCTCATAGTGAACCACAAAGTCCGGCATTCATAGCGAATGCTGATACATGCTAGCTTGAGGGGGCGTGGCCACAAACTGGAATAAAGGCGTTGTTTACTTAGAACGACCAACAGTAAAAAAATATATATATATTGTAACGTTTGATTTTCACTCATGTTTGTCATCATGCCCGTGTGGTGTTCTGGGTCTGGCTGGGCTAATTACAAACAAGCGCAAAAAATAATTATAATAATTATCTTTCACCGTTTACCAGAGATTCTGCCAGTGGCTTTCAAGAATGATGCCAAAGATTATCAAAGGGATTTTCAGGCTGAACTGATGGGGAATCCATTTCGACAACAGCTGAGAAATGATGGAGTCTCAGTTAGCAGTAACCTAACATTAGCTAAAAGAAGATCAATTTTTACCTGGCTAAAAGAGAAAGAATATAATATCTATTGTTTACAGGAAACTCACTTTACAAATATAGATTAGGTTGGGTGGAAAATGGACAGAGGGAGAAATATATATTTGTGTCATGGGCAAATAAACCAAACAAAAAAAGGGGTGATTATATTAATTAATACAAATTTTTATCCAATTGTGCAAACTGTGAAAACAGATCCTCAAGGAAGATGGATTATTTTAAATATGCTATTGGACCAAAAACAGATCTGGCTAATTAATCTATATGGGCCAAATAATCATGATTCACTTCTTCAAAAATATATATAATAATCTATTGAGCTCACAAGCAACGAATGAATCTATTATTATGGTGGGAGATTATAATACGGTTTTAAGTACCTCAATGGATCGTAAAGGAAATCACACTACAAACTATCACCCTCAAGCACTTAAGGAGATCACGAATATCATGGATACATTAGAACTAGTGGATATATGGAGGCTGAAAAACCCTGACCTAGTGAGATATACATGGAGGAAGCTTAATCAAGCTGGCCGTCTTGATTACTTCCTGGTCTCATTCTCGCTGGCATCAAAAGTTTAAAAAGTATTAATAGGAGACAGAATGCGATCGGACCCCCATCTAATTGGCCTCCATATAACTCTTACAGAATTTCCACGTGGACGGGGATATTGGAAATGTAATCAAAGCCTACTGGATGACAACTTGTTCTTAACTAAGACAAAATAATTCATAATTGACTTTATTTCTACACAACAGCAGATCCCCTTACTGCACGGGACACTGTATTTTCAGAGGCCATTCAAAACTCATCATTAAAATAAAAGCAGTTCAGGTGAAAAAGAGATTAGACTCGTCATGGAAACTGGACTATAGAGGCACAAAATAGGTTCGATTACAGGATCAAAATGGCCAGAAACAAAGAACTTTCTTCTGAAACTCGTCAGTCAATTCTTGTTCTGAGAAATGAAGGCTATGCGAGAAATTGCCAAGAAACTGAAGATCTCGTACAACGATGTGTACTACTCCCTTCACAGAACAGCGCAAACTGGCTCTAACCAGAATAGAAAGAGGAGTGGGAGGCCCCGGTGCACAACTGAGCAAGAGGACAAATACATTAGAGTGTCTAGTTTGGCAGCTTCATTAAATAGTACCCGAAAAAACACCGTCAACAGTGAAGAGGCGGCAGGTAGCTTAGTGGTTAAGAGCGTTGTGCCAGTAACCAAAAGGTCGCTGGTTCTAATCCCCGAGCCGACTAGGTGAAATATCTGTCGATGTGCCCTTGAGCAAGGCACTTAACCCTAATTGCTCCTGTAAGTCGCTCTGGATAAGAGCGTCTGCTAAATGACAAAAAAATAATAATAATAATAAAGAGGCGACTCCGGGATGCCATTTCTCAGACTGGCCAATAAAAAGATTAAGATGGGCAAAAGAACAGACACTGGACTTCTTTGCAACTCTGCCTAGAAGGTCAGCATCCTGGAGTCACTGCTAGACTGGCAGAGTAAACATGTTGGTTTGTTCGTTCTATCTTTGACTGACATTAGCTAACGTAAATTACTCTTATTTGGTATCTCAATTCGGCAGCCATCTATTCCACCCTTGTCTGGAAAACACTCCTTTACTAAAAATAGAATTGTCGATATAGCTAACTCGCTCTCTGTTTGGTAGCAATGATAAAATATAATAATAATAATATGCCATTTAGCAGACGCTTTTATCCAAAGCGACTTACAGTCATGCGTGCATACATTTTTTTTTTTTTGGTGTGTATGAGTGGTCCCGGGGATCGAACCCACTACCTTGGCGTTACAAGCGCCGTGCTCTACCAGCTGAGCTACAGAGAACCATAACTATAAATCATCTATGGTTGATTAGTTGGTTCACAGTCTCAGCTGGCTAGCAATCTTGCTGCCAATTTAGTGACACTAGTTAGCTAACAGCAAACTGACAATATTGAAATCTTCATGTTAGGTGTGCTTAGCTAGCCAGTCTAATAGAGATCAATACATTTGGTTGGGTGGTTAAATGTACAGCGCCTTGCAGAAGCATTTATCCCCCTTGGTGTTTTTCCTATTTTGTTGCATTACAACCTGTAATTTAAATGGATTATTATGTGGATTTCATGTGATGTAATGGACATACACAAAATAGTCCAAATTGGCGAAGTTAAATGAATAAAATAACTTGTTTCAAAAAATTCGAAACAATAAATAACGGAAAAGTGGTGCATGCATATGTATTCACCCCCTTTGCTATGAAGCCCCTAAATAAGATCTGGTGCAACCAATTACCTTCAGAAGTCACAATTAGTTAAATAACGTCCAACTGTGTGCAATCTAAGGTGTCACATGATCTCAGTATATATACACACACTTGTTCTGAAAGGCCCAGAGTCTGCAACACCACTAAGCAAGGGGCACCACCAAGCAAGTGGCACCATGAAGACCAAGGAGCTCTCCAAACAGATCAGGGACAAAGTTGTGGAGAAGTACAGATCAGGGTTGGGTTATAAATAAATATCTGAAACTTTGAACATCCCACGGAGCACCATTAAATCCATTATTTTTCAAAATTGAAAGAATATGGCACCACAACAAACCTGTCAAGAGAGGGTCGCCCACCAAAACTCACGGACCAGGCAAGGAGGGCATTAATCAGAGAGGCAACAAAGAGACCAAAGATAACCCTGAAGGAGCTGCAAAGCTCCACAGCAGAGATTGAAATATCTGTCCATAGGACCACTTTAAGCCGTACACTCCACAGAGCTGGGCTTTACGGAAGAGTGGCCAGAAAAAACCCATTGCTTAAAGAAAAAAATAAGCAAACACGTTTGGTGTTCGCCAAAAGGCATGTGGGAGACTCCCCATCGGCAGGGACTGGGAAACTGGTCAGAATTGAAGGAATGATAGATGTCGCTAAATACAGGGAAATTGCTGTACACCAGCGGAACCAATCCAACTTGTAGGAGCTGGAGCAATTTTGCCTTGAAGAATGGGCTAAAATCCCAGTGGCTAGATGTGCCAAGCTTATAGAGACATACCCCAAGAGACTTGCAGCTGTAATTGCTGCAAAAGGTGGCTCTACAAAGTATTGACTTTGGAGGGGGGGAATAGTTATGCACGCTCAAGTTCTGTTTTTTTTATGTCTTATTTCTTGTTTGTTTCACAATAAAACATATTTTGCATCTTCAAAGTAGTAGGCATGTTGTGTAAATCAAATGATTCAAACACCCCAAAAATCAATTTTAATTCCAGGTTGTAAGGCAACAAAATAGGAAAAATGCCAAGGGGGGTGAATACTTTCATTGTTCTGTATTTTGTTGTAGGTGGTACAGAATCTGATTGCACCAACACACGCTTCCAACCCTCTGCTCTGCACAAGCTGAAGGTAAGTTGGCCAAACTATTTACAAGCTGACGGCTAAAATAGATTTAAATGCTGTTGTGCAAATGGAATAGACAACAGGTGGAAATTATAGGCAATTAGCAAGACACCCCCAATAAAGGACTGGTTTTGCAGGTGGTGACCACAGACCACTTCTCAGTTCCTATGCTTCCTGGATGATGTTTTGATCACTTTTGAATGCTGGCGGTGCTTTCACTCTAGTGGTAGCATGAGACGGAGTCTACAACCCACACAAGTGGCTCAGGTAGTGCAGCTCATCCAGGATGGCACATCAACGCGAGCTGTGACAAGAAGGTTTGCTGTGTCAGTCAGCGTAGTGTCCAGAGCATGGAGGTGCTACCAGGAGACAGGCCAGTACATCAGGAGACGTGGAGGAGGTCGTAGGAGGGCAACAACCCAGCAGCAGGACCGCTACCTCCGCCTTTGTGCAAGGAGGAGCAGGAGGAGCACTGCCAGAGCCTTGCAAAATGACCTCCAGCAGGCCACAAATGTGCATGTGTCTGCTCAAATGGTTAGAGACAGACTCCATGAGGGTGGTATGAGGGCCCGACGTCCACAGGTGGGGGTTGGGCTTACAGCCCAACACCGTGCAGGACGTTTGGCATTTGCCAGAGAACACCAAGATTGGCAAATTCGCCACTGGCGTCCTGTGCTCTTCACAGATGAAAGCAGGTTCAAACTGCTGTGTCAGCAGGTTCTGCAAGAGGAATGCATTGATGCTATGGACTGGCCCGCCCGTTCCCCAGACCTGAATCCAATTGAGCACATCTGGGACATCATGTCTCGCTCCATCCACCAACGCCACGTTGCACCACAGACTGTCCAGGAGTTGGCGGATGCTTTAGTCCAGGTCCAGACCATCCGCCACCTCATCAGGAGCATGCCCAGGCGTTGTAGGGAGGTCATACAGGCACGTGGAGGCCACACACACTACTGAGCCTCATTTTGACTTGTTTTAAGGACATTACATCAAAGTTGGATCAGCCTGTAGTGTGGTTTTCCACTTTAATTTTGAGGGTGACTCCAAATCCAGACCTCCATGGGTTGATAAATTTGATTTCCATTGATAATTTCTGTGTGATTTTGTTGTCAGCACATTCAACTATGTAAAGAAAAAAAGTATTTAATAAGATTGTTTCATTCATTCAGATCTAGGATGTGTTGTTTAAGTGTTCCCTTTATTTTTTTGAGCAGTGTATTTATATAATATGTACAGTGTAGTCCCAGTGTATTTATATAATCTGTACAGTGTAGACCCAGTGTATTTATATAATCTGTACAGTTTAGTGTGTCCGAGTGTGTCTCAGGTGTAGAGAACTGTAGCTACAGATTGTTACACCAGATAATGTGATTTACCCGAATACATTTGCACACTGGCTATTTCAAGTCTTCTCTCATTGCTGGATATACAATACATGTCATTTACAGCTGTTTGGAATCCTATCTTGCGTCACGCCTATACATTTTGTGAGATTGGTTCTGATTATGACCGTAGATGCATTTCAATGTCAACACTTGTCAATTATGTTACATAGCTAGCTAGTAAAATTATTTACAGTTGCTGATGTTGCATGTTTGCTAACAAGTTACAAATGCAAGGCGTGGTGCATAACAAGTTAGCAGGCGCCAGGCAAACTAGCTAGCCAACTCCACTCATGTGCTAACGTTTGCTGGTAAACCTAGCTTTAGGTGGCTGGTTGCAGTTTAGTAGCGAGCCACATCTACCACTAAAAAGAGAAGAGGTTTTTACAATCGAGATACAGATTGTAAAACCTCTTCTATTTTTTTAGACAGATATGGCTACCAGTAGTTGTTTAGCTAGATAACTTAGTTACCTAGCTAGCTTCCTAGCCAGCTAAATTAGCAAACAGAAAAATAATTTGATTCCCCCTCCCCACTTTAACACAGTAGTATGTTAGCCAGCAATTCACAATATGGGTTTCAGTGGATAAACTAGCTAGCTAGGTGGCTTACAGGAAAAATAGCTTACTTAGCTAGCCACCGTATTTGTCATCTACCCTCTTGGTGCTGGCATCAGCAGTAGCTAAGCTCCCCACCATCAATACACCGGAAGCTGTCATAGGGTGTATTATTCAACTAAACTTCAACTAGTATACAATTTTTATGATTTATGGAAAAACTACAGCAACATTATTTTGTGTTTTATTCAAATAAAGTTAGGTTTTTCTCAAGTAGAATTGTATTAAATGACGTGAGAATTTAATCCAGATGGATTTCGGTAATGAGAATTTGGGGTGAAAATGTGCAAATTTCAGGCGAAAATTTGACAAGTATTTTAAAATGAGACACGGTGCCATAAACTACCCATCTTATTCTTCAGAATGCTAGAAAACAATGATGCATCAGTGTAACAGTTCTGCTTCCGTCCCTCTCCTCGCCCCCACCTGGGCTTGAACCAGGGACCCTCTGCACACGTCGACAACAGTCACCCTCAAAGCACCGTTACCCGTCGCTCCACAAAAGCCGAGGCCCTTGCAGAGCAAGGGAAACAACTATTTCAATGTCTCAGAGGGAGTGACGTCACCGATTGAAATGCTACTAGCGCGCACCACTAACTAGCTAGCCATTTCACAACGGTTACATCAGCAACAATCAACTAACTAAATTAGCTAATGCCACGGATAAAACTGGTTTCATGAGAATCACATCCTTGCTGTGTAGGGCTAGGGTGGGACACCAACCTCTAGACACTCCATACACAGACTGGTCTATAATAATAATATGCTATTTAGCAGACGCTTTTATCCAAAGCGACTTACAGTCATGCGTGCATACATTTTTGTGTATGGGTGGTCCCGGGGATCGAACCCACTACCCTGGCGTTACAAGCGCCGTGCTCTACCAGCTGAGCTACAGAGGACCACAATATCTGACTGGTCTACGACTCAGCTGACGGCTTAGAAAGAAAGAAAGAAAGAAAGAAAGAAAGCCATGTGCTTAAGAACTGGGCCCGCTACAGTTAGGAGAGCGGTTGATTTCTTATGCAGCCATGCCTCTGGGCTGTCGGTTGCTTCCAGCCTGCGTGGAAATGTTTGTTAGAGGACATAGGCCTAATATGGTTATTATGCATGATTATAGTTAATCATATAATAATTATATAATCATATAACTATTAGTTAGTCTATTAAAGTAAAAGACACACACTGATGTATTAACTGTAGCAGACAGAGAGACAGTGAGATGCAGGTCAAATGAGCAACGTGGCTATAAGGTCCTGATCCTGTCCTGACTACATTTGTGGGTCCTACTGCTCAGTCCAAATGGCTCCACAGACAGTGCTACTACTAGAAATCATTAGGCTATAAAAAAAAGAAAAAAAAGAGACATGGAGAGAGAGAAAGAGAGAGATCAAATCAAAGTTTATTGGTCGCGTACACAGATTTGCAAATGTTATCGCAGGTTATCTCCAACAGTGCAGTAATACCTAGCAATAATAAAAACACACATAATCCAGAATTAAAAAATAAACATACAGAGAGAGAAAGAGAGAGAGAGAGAGAGAGAGAGAGAGAGAGAGAGAAAAAGAGAGAGAGAGAGAAAAAGAGAGAGAAAAAGAGAGAGAGAGAGAGAGAGAGAGAGAGAGAGAGAGAGAGAGAGAGAGAGAGAGAGAGAGAGAGAGAGAGAGAGAGAGAGACAGACAGACAGAGAGAGAGACAGAGAGGTCACTATGACAACTGCTAGGAATGTTCAGTGTCTCTCAGGAGGACTGATCTGCTGTCTGATAAACAAACTCGATCACTAATGGGACTCGCTATTCCAAAGTGCATGAGATTACCATCAACGGGGCGACAGAAAAACCCTACTCTTTACCAGAGAACAAAGATCGGGTGGCATATGTAGCTATACGGTTTGGGCTTTAAGAAAATCGCTTTTGATTAGGAGAGATGGAGGTAGGCATTGATAAGGCCTACACCTACACTTGGTTACATTGCGAGTAAAATGGATCAATCAGATATTTTGGCATTGGTTGTAATGCAGTCAATTACGGCAAGCTTCATTATGCAGATCGCCAGGGCATGCTATAACATTATCCAGGGTGTAGCAAGTGGCGATGCCTTCCAATTATATAGACACGCCACACACATATACATAAGAAAATGCCAAACACTCCCTTTAAAAAGTCAGAATGTTGTATAAACTTTGACTGTCAAATGTCCATGGGGTTGGTCTCTCTGCTGGGCAATAATATGAGACAAAATATCCAAAGGAAAATGTTATTAACCAGACTTCAAAACGTGGGTCTCAGTGTAGGGCAATCAAGATGTTTGCTCTGTGACCAAAGGCACATGTACAAGACTGAGGTACAGGTGTTTAGCCCTTCATGGTGTGCCAGGTGAAATAAAATGGATATTTTGTCTCAAATTTCGAGCGGCTGAAGGACCAACTGCACAGACAACCGGTAGAGTAAGTTATTTCTCCATTTTCTTTTTCTCTGCATTGTTGGGAAGCAAGTAAGCATGTCACTGTTAGTCCACACCTGTTGTTTACAAAGCATGTGACCAATATATAAAAAAAAGTGAAAATGTAATTGTATTCAATATTCTGGCTTGTAAGGAAAACTTCGACGATTTTGCAGTCATTAGTTTAAGACTTTATATCAATAATTGGCATAAAAGTCTGACTTATTATGCAACGCTGGCACCAGGAAGACAGGTGCAGCGCAGGTGAATTTCTCAGTTGTCACTAGCTAGTTATCACAGCCACAAAGCCAAAATGGTATATATCAAATTAAAACAAACATGTGCTTTTTGGTCTTCATTTAAGGTTAGGCATAAGGTTAACGGTGTAGTTAATGTTAGGGTTAAGGGTAGGTTTAAAATCAGATTTTAATAAGATAAATTGTAGAAATAGGCAATGTTTAGCCATAATTATGACTTTGGTAACTAGTGATTACCGAATTTCTCCAGGTAACGGCGGCGACGTGCACGACTACAGACTGGACGCTTCTAGGTTATTACCGGTGAATAACAAACTCTCTAAACTCTTTAGCAAACTGTTATCTAGCTAACTAATGCTATAACAATAAGGATAGCTATAACTCAGGCAATTAGTTAGCTAGCTTGCCAATAAAACTGATATCTCGAAGAAAATCAAGTTGCGCCGCTGGCTACAAAATAACGTCTTTGGAGAAAATGAGTCCCCAAGCCAAGGTCGGGTTGGGAAACGGGTCCGCCTGTCTGTCTACAAAAGATTTGGCTAACTAGTTCACTAACGTTACCTAACCCACATCAGCATCCGTACACAGTTGTCTTGATAAGCCAGATACGTTTAAATGTGTCCATAATGCAGACACAAAACAAGGGGGTCCGAAAGCAGAACATATGGCTGTCAGGGCTGGACCAGTTTATCTTACCTGTGTTGTTCGAGCTCCGGTCCGTCTTGAATGAGCTATTCGGTTAACTAGCGTCGGTGCATTCCAGTTCAGCCGCGGCTTCGTCGAGACTCAACGTGTGCGTGTCACTCAGTCCAGGAAAATGACAGGATCGGCCGATGAATGAATTAATGAAATGACAGGTTCGTCTGGTTCCAGAGTTAGTTATACAAAATGTTTGGTTGTCTTATGTCATGGCCGCTAGACAGGCTGGCTTCCTGTTTGTATTAGCGCACAGATCCGGGAGAGGCTATAGTGACACGCCTGGTGCCCAAATTGATGACGAATGGATTCGGTTCAGCCATTCGTCCCGATGAACCCTTAACAGCTAACTAGTTTTTTTTGCCGCGTTCAAAACAACTGGGAACTCGGAAAAACACGAGGTCAAATCATGACGTTAGTGATTTAAATGTCGGAAAGAGTTGGATGAATCGATTTTTCCCTGTCGGAGCTCGTTTTTTTTCAGAGTTCCCAGTTGTTTTGAACTTGGCTTATGCTATAAACTTCAGCAAGAATTTGAAAATTGTCTGCCGAAGTTGAGACTTAGTGTTCAGAATCATTCCGTTTTTATCGGAGTAATTGTTCGTTTATAAAAAAAGAAAAATACGTTAATGGTGTAGTTGTACATTTTCTCTGAACATCACTACAATAAATGTGCTTGCAGCGCAAACTCCCAATTGAATAGTAGACTATCATGTGACATCCAGATGGTTACAATTACTATCCTAGCTTAAAATCAAATCAAGTGGGATGGAACAAATTGGCACGTTAGCTACCACCTGCACACATGTGATAGCCTACAGCTGGCTGCCCAGTGGGACATAATGCCGACAGTGGCGGCTCCTGAAAAAATTCTCAGGAGGGGCAATTTTTCTGATGATTTAGGTGACCTACACACATTTTTAAAAAGATATGTCCAGCAACAACATGAAGACAGGGGCAGCATATAAGTCAATACCAGAAGCATTTATTGACTGATCTCAAAAGTGTTGGCTTACAAAAGCAAAATAAGTTATCACAGTAAAAATAATCAAGGGTGTTCTTTCACATTCCTCAACACTGCATAAACAATATGTATGGCTTTGTAAAAATGAACAACCATATTCTGGACAATTGTATAGATTTGTAAATATGAACAACCATATTCTGGCCAATTGTATAGATTTGTAAAAATGAACATGAACAGATTTTTTATTTTTTTGAATGGCAGTACCTTTCAAACATGTCTGCTTGCAGTAAGGTAGCACTCACAAGGTGGCCAGAGAAAGAGAACCTTTCTTTGGTGTGATCCAGGATGGTGTTGCAGACCTCTTCAGACAGCCTCTGCTTCTCCTCTTCTCTCAAAGCTGTTCTGGGTCTTTTGGCTCCTGTTGCTTCTTGCAGCTGCTGTTGAGAGGATTCCCTGAAGGCAAACAGACCAATGTGTTTGTTGGCTTTGTACAGTATTGTTGTCTATGTGATGCACAGGTATATGCAATGTATCCATGTATAGTACAAATACTTCAGTTCCACTTAAAATGGGCAGGGATGCATAAAGTCTTTAGTGTTTAAGTTAGCCTTTGTGTCTCACATAGCCTGGATGTTCAGCACAGTATACAGTGGTGCTCATAAGCTTATGATCCCATGCTAAAGTTGACTAAAAAGAGGAATAAAAAAGAAAAGAAAATTGGTGTCCTTAAAGGTTGGATTTTCCAACTTTTTTAATTAAGTCATTAAGATCAATTTCCAAAAGATGATTTTTTTATTTTTTTATTCCTCTTTTTAGTCAGCTTTAGAATGTGTTCATACACTTATGAGCACCACTGTACAGTACACATAGTATATAAAATAAGATAGATTACACCACTGGCCATATATAATGACAATAATGTAATTTCAAACACAAATGCAGTCTCCTTTCATGCATACATTTTCAAATAAAGCTCTGCTTTGAGAAAGATCGAATGATATTGTTTAATCTTTATCTTACCTTATGGCCTGCACACTGCTTGCGAAGCTGTCGAGGGCACGTTTGATAAAGACAGCATCGATGTCCTTATTCTGTAGCTTCTGGTACGGTGGGCTGGTCAAATGAACCCAATGAACCCGTCCGGATGGCTTCAAAACATTCTATGAGGTCGTCTCGATTCTCGTAGACAGTGTTCACGACTCTGCTGTTGCTAACCTCATCGTTGTGGCGGCGGACAGCTAGCCTGTATCCCTCATCCAGTTGAGTGGCAATATTCACTCTCACCAAAGCAGACAATCTCAAACAGCTATCAATGTGGGTCTTTGACAGCTCATTTTTCTTAATCTTTTCTGAAAGATGGTGCATGTCGGTTACACCAGTCGCTGTCCAAGCGTTGCTGTCTGCCGTTCATGGTTACGTTACGTTACGTATGACGAAAGCGCGTAAGTGCAAGCCCTCAGACACCCATAGAGAATGTATTGAAAGCTCAGAAATTAGAAAAAAAAATATTTTACATTAGAGGCTATGAGAGACTTCTGGGCGATTTTCAACCTGACTGAAATCGCCCCAAAACGGGCGGGGACATTTGAAGCACGACTTTAGCCTGATTGGACATTTAGTGGCTGGCAGATCAGACGTGAACACTGAACTACTGTTGCCATGATATAATTGATTAGAAAAAAAATCCCTTCCTTTTCCCGTTTGGCAGTGCGTCGCCCATATCGCCCTATTGAACACACCGCCCATGAATGCCGTTCAATACAACTGGGAACTTGCAACTCGGAAATCTTCGACTTCCGACTTCAGTGCATTCAAAACAACTGGGAACAGGACGACCGACTGAACCAAAACCATTTGTCTTCACACTCGACTCTCAGATGCGCGACATACGTCATCAATTTGGGCACCAGGCGTGTCCGAATAGCCTTTCCCCACAGATCCAAGCCCTTTTCCAGGCTAGGAATGGGCCAATTAGTTTTGATGGCCCGGTGCCCAGGTTGGGTGGAGATTTTGTTTAAGGACCCAATGGAATGGTCTAAAATGTGCAAACTCTGCTAACCCGGGGCACCAGGCCATGCAAAACGAACTCGCCCAATGCTTTGCGGAACTGACAACTTTTCAGCACCTTTTTTTTTTTTTCCTGGAGAGCGTGATGCATTTTCACAGACTTCCACTGTGTTAACGCTTCGATTATTATGGTGCACTGCAGCGAATGAACAGCTAGGGGCATTGCAGTCCGTGTTTGTGGGATTTGTACAAAAAAAATCTAATTCAATCCAAACAAGAGAGGAGATGATTGATTGTAGGCTACGGTAAAGGCCGCACACACACAGGACAGACTACAGTGTGGCTGTACTTTAAATGAGGTAGCTATCATAGCTATTAAGCAACCTGGTCTCAGAGCATGTCATATTATTTTGTAAGTAAATTCGAGGCACCATTTAGTATGATATGTAACGTTTCGTATGGCATGTATTTGCAAAACGTACAATATGTTACCATATTTGCAAAAACTAAGATATGTTACGAATTCTATCTAGCTGGCTAAAGTTTGCTAGCTTGCTAACGTTAGCTAGGCTAGGAGTTAGGGTTAAGCTTAGGAGAAGGTTAAAAGGGTTAGGGGAAGGGTTAGCTAAAATAGTTCAGGTTTGGGTTAGGTGAAGGGTTAGCTAAAAAGGTTAGGGGAAGGGTTAGCTAAAAGAGTTAAGGTTTGGGTTAGGTGAAGGGTTAGGGGAAGGGTTAGCTAAAATAGTTAACTTTTGGGTTAGGTGAAGGGTTAGGGGAAGGGTTAGCTAAAAGAGTTAAGGTTTGGGTTAGGTGAAGGGTTAGCTAAAAGGGTTAGGGGAAGGGTTAGCTAAAAGAGTTAAGGTTTGGGTTAGGTGAAGGGTTAGCTAAAAGGGTTAGGTGAAGGGTTAGCTAAAATAGTTAAGGTTAGGGTTAGGTGAAGGGTTAGCTAAAAGGGTTAGGGGAAGGGTTAGCTAAAAGAGTTAAGGTTTGGGTTAGGTGAAGGGTTAGCTAAAAGGGTTAGGGGAAGGGTTAGCTAAAAGGGTTAGGGGAAGGGTTAGCTAAAATAGTTAAGTTGAAGGGTTAGCTAAAAGGGTTAGGTGAAGGGTTAGCTAAAAGAGTTACGGTTTGGGTTAGGTGAAGGCTTAGCTAAAAGGGTTAGGGAAAGGGTTACGTGAAGGATTAGCTAAAAGAGTTAAGTTGAAGGGTTAGCTAAAAGGGTTAGGGGAAGGGTTAGCTAACATGCTAAGTGGTGTAAAATAGCTAAAAAGTAGTAAGTAGTTGAAAAGTATTGGTAGTTGTATGAGTTGGGATTATGCCGGTTCATTGTTTAGCTAGCTAGCTACATGTCTAAACAAAAGACTCCACTTCAGCCAGATTATTACATGACCCATCAAGTTAGCCAGGTGTGTCTGGGGGTGATTACGGCCATTGATTGTATTTCATGAACATGTCTCCATGTCTAGACAATAGTGACCCATCCACTTAGCTAGATGTGGCTGTGGTGGTTATAGCATTTCCTTCACATCACCCATCAATTTAGACAAGTGTGTCAGGTAAGCGTCATCTAATAATAATAAAATATTTATAAAATATTTTTATCTGGACACTTTCTGTTTTTGATATTGCTACTATGCAAGTACTATTGTCGTAGTAAATATTAAAATGTTATAGCTTGGTCTGACTAAAATCTTGTGCATGACCGATTTTAATGTTAGGAGCTTGTTTTCAATCAATGCTGTTCCTATGCAAGAACAATGGACAGAGCCAATATCTTCTCAAGGACAACACCCACGCCACAGGCCACAATCTAGTTGCTCCCCACGAGTCTTTCCTTTGAGAACATACACACATTCACACACACATCTCCATGCATACGCACACTCATCCTCATGCCTCACGAGTTACGCACACACACAACTGCACTTCTTTCTACTGGTCGGGTGCCAAGGGCAGAGGACTCTGCCGTGCACCAAAGGGGCTTCTACTCTGGACAGAGCAGACCCGCCTCCTATGCCTCGGGAACCAATCAAGGGACTAGAAGAAGGACCCCTTCCTTTGTGTTACATTGTATAAAGTAATGCTGTAAACTCTGTTTTTTATCCTTCTCAACTGTCTCCATAAGAGGCAATTGATTGGGTCCATGCATGTAGCTTGAGCAGTACCAGCTATCTCTGTGTTTAATAAACTGCCTTTTGCTTAAGCATATTCCTCTCTGTCTAGCGTCGTTGGTTTGTACTTCCTCTCCTTATGGTTTCACCAACACTATCACTGTACCGTTGACACCTTCTGTATCCTGTGCATGTGACAAATAAACTTAGATTTGATTTGATGTAGCGTGTGTTTACCACATGGCCTCACATGTGAATCCTTAAAGAGATGGGTGGGGCTAAGGCTTAAGAGGGTGTGAACGATGCTGAATGGGTGTAGACAAAGAAGAGCTCTCCAGTAGGTACCAAAACATTCAAGGGCCATTTTCTCAAAAGTGGGGTTACAAGTTTATCAACTTTCAAAGCAGAGTTACTTTCCCATTGTTCCTCAACTGTAGTGTATGATATACCATTTTCTAGCTCTGAGTCTCTACTTTTATCCAATGTAAAAATCACAATTTCAAATTATGCTACATAAGACCGAATCAAGGCGGTCGGTCACATATGAGAAACTCCCCAAATACAGGTGTGCCAAGCTTGTAGCGTCATACCCAAGAAGACTCGAGGCTGTAATCACTGCCAAAGGTGCTTCAACAAAGTACTGAGTAAAGGGTCTGAATACTTATGTAAATGTGATATTTCAGTGTTTTATTTTTTATACATTCGCAAAAATGTCGAATAACCTGTTTTTGGTTTTTCATTATGGGGTATAGTGTGTAGATTGATGAGGGAAAAAAACTATTTAATCAATTTTATAAAAAGGCTGTAATGTAACAAAATGTGAAAAAAAGTCAAGCTGTCTGAATACTTTCCTAATGCACTGTAAATACACTACATGACCAAAAGGATGTGGACACCTGCTCGTCGAACATCTCATTCTAAAGTCATGGGCATTAATATGGAGTTGGTCCCCCCCCTTTGCTGCTATAACAGCCTCCACTCTTCTGGGAAGGCTTTCCACTAGATGTTGGAACATTGCTGTGGGGACTTGCTTCCATTCAGCCACAAGAGCATTAGTGAGGTCGGGCACTGATTTTGGGTCGATTAGGCCTGGCTCGCAGTCTGCGTTCCAATTCATCCCAAAGGTGTTTGATGGGGTTGAGGTCAGGGCTCTGTGTAGGCCAGTTAAGTTCTTCCACACCGATTTCGACAAACCATTTCTGTGTGGACCTCGCTTTGTGCACGGGGGCATTGTCATGCTGAAACAGGAAAGGGCCTTCCCCAAACTGTTGCCACAAAGTTGGAAGCACAGAATCGTCTAGAATGTCATTGTATGTTGTAGCGTTAAGATTTCCCTTCACTGGAACTAAGGGGCCTAGCCCGAACCATGAAAAACAGCCCCAGACCATTATTCCTCCTCCACCGAACTTTACAGTTGGCACTATGCATTGGGGCAGGTAGCGTTTTCCTGGCATCCACCAAACCCAGATTAGTTTGTCGGACTGCCAGATGGTGAAGCATGATTCATCACTCCAGAGAACGTGTTTCCACTGCTCCAGAGTCCAATGGCGGGGAGATTTACACCACTAAAGTAATCCTTCTCCCCCCCCCAACCCCACCCCCACAAAAAAAAATATATATAGATATTAGGGGTGTAACGATCCATCTACTACATCGATGTATCGATTTATATTCCTATGATCCAACTACATCGATCTGTGCTCGGCGAGTTGGCCTTTTGGACAACATATATCGATCTAACATCGTTTTAAAATGTAATAAATCGATTGTATCGATACTAGGAAATAACCCATTGGATTTAAGCACGTCAGACTTTATATGGATGTTTTTTCTTAGCACTTTTAATGATAAAGGCTTTAAACATTACTCGATTCAGTCTGCCTATCCGTGACGTCATCGCGCCAGCAGCAGCGCAAAGGCGCAAAGACAACAAAACATAGCGGACGACAGAGGAGAAGCCGACGAGCGAGAAATTATCAAGCCACCATTGCGGTCCTTACAAGAAACAGGAATCTAGGAAACTTCACCTGCACTGTCCAGTATCCAGGTATTTATTTCAGTCACACTGGTTGAATTTTTGGCTAAAAGGTTACTGAATCGATTTCAAGTCACTGAATCGTTTCGGATCGTATCGTTCTAAATGAACCAATATCGTCCTTGAATCGTATCGACAACCACGAATCGTGATACAAATCGAATCGTTGTTAAAACGAATCGTTACACCCCTAATAGATATAAAAAATAAAAAATATACTCTAAAAATTCAACATTTTGAAAATATATAAAAAATAAATTGTAAAGTGGTTATCCCACTGGCTATAGGGTGAATGCACCAATTTGTAAGTCGCTCTGGATAAGAGCGTCTGCTAAATGACGTAAATGTAAATGTAACTACAGCCGACGCTTGGCATTGCGCATGGTGATCTTAGGCTTGTGTGCGGCTGCTCGGCCATGGAAACCCATTTCATGAAGCTCCCGACGAACAGTTATTGTGCTGACGTTGTTTTGTGTAGATTGTTGACAAAAAATGACAATTAAATGCATTTTAATCCCATTTTTTAAATGTGGATGAAGTCAAGAGGTGTGAATACTTTCTGAAGGCACTGTATATGTCAGATTGAGTGACTAAGACCTCAACAAAAACGTCAAAACTAATTACAGATTTCTTGATTTATCTTAGATGAACTCTGACTATTTTGAGACGCTACGGCGTCTCAAGAGGGAAAAACAATAAAATTGCCGTTTTTTTCTTGTTTTTCAAGCGAAGGTCTTATAAGGAAGTATGTGGCACGGATGTTCGCTTCGCCTCGCCCAGTTCTGCTAGGAGCAAATGTGGGTGCCTTAAAGTTGCACTACGCAGAAATCACGCCGCCATTTTCTAGTTGCTAAAACTCTAATAGTTTGCCTAATTTAATTTTATGAGACAAAATAAGTGTTTTAGACGGTACTAATTTCAGTTTGTGACAAAACAAGCAAGTATAGTGTAGAGAATCATTGTACCGTCTAAAACACTGTGAAATATATTTTTCCAAAACCAAAAATATGTATTTTCAGCTGTTTGAAGCTGGTGTACAAAACCGAAAGTAAAAGACGCAAAAACTAAACATAAGAACAGGAAGCATAGAAATAGGGTA
This sequence comes from Coregonus lavaretus, assembly GCF_964263955.1. NCBI lineage: Eukaryota > Metazoa > Chordata > Actinopteri > Salmoniformes > Salmonidae > Coregonus > Coregonus lavaretus. The sequence continues at coordinate 134,281 of NW_028166864.1, forward strand.
CATAGAACAGATCTACCACTTCTTAGACTGGCTTTCAAGTAGAATGATAGATCTATAATACTCACAATTCTATGTGAATTTGGTCGGGTCGGCCAAAAATTACATATTGCCTCTTTAAGTCTGCTACAGTGGGGAAAAAAAGTATTTAGTCAGCCACCAATTGTGCAAGTTCTCCCACTTAAAAAGATGAGAGAGGCCTGTAATTGTCATCATAGGTACACGTCAACTATGACAGACAAATTGAGATTTTTTCCAGAAAATCACATTGTAGGATTTTTAATGAATTTATTTGCAAATTATGGTGGAAAATAAGTATTTGGTCACCTACAAACAAGCACGATTTTTGGCTCTCACAGACCTGTAACTTCTTCTTTAAGAGGCTCCTCTGTCCTCCACTCGTTACCTGTATTAATGGCACCTGTTTGAACTTGTTATCAGTATAAAAGACACCTGTCCACAACCTCAAACAGTCACACTCCAAACTCCACTATGGCCAAGACCAAAGAGCTGTCAAAGGACACCAGAAACAAAATTGTAGACCTGCACCAGGCTGGGAAGACTGAATCTGCAATAGGTAAGCAGCTTGGTTTGAAGAAATCAACTGTGGGAGCAATTATTAGGAAATGGAAGACATACAAGACCACTGATAATCTCCCTCGATCTGGGGCTCCACGCAAGATCTCACCCGTGAGGTCAAAATGATCACAAGAACGGTGAGCA